>NC_056743.1:1592515178-1592650178 GCF_019279795.1 Protopterus annectens
AACATTTCATTACATTTTACATAAAATGTGATTTTATGTGTACATATTTGTCAGGGTCTTGTTTCGTGCTTATTTTGCTAAAAATAAACATTGGTGTTGTGGGGGCTCGAACCATGAATGCCTGCTCTTCAGCCAACATCTCTACCAGTACGCTATTGTGTCTTGGCTTACTTTGCATATTTAGTTCTTATATGCTTTCCCACTGACTGCTAACTGTAGCTGCGCTATGGGCACGCCCGCGCAAACGAGCGCACTCACGGTTAAACATCTTTACAATTTAAAAAAAAATATGTGATGTTCATTTGTATATTTTATGTTCGTAGTCTGTGGGGACATGTGTTTTGTTGTGTTTATTCACATTTCCATGGACTCTGGCATGGGTGTTCACTTTGGGCACTTTTACTCTTCTGGGGGCATGTCCTCTTACAGGGCTCGGCCTATGGACACGCCCCCTACTGTCTTACACGGACCGTGTTAACCTTAGGTGTGATTCAGCATGCTCTCATGAATATGCAGAGCATGCTGACATCACTCCGTTTAACTGCAGCCTCCGTGTATGAGTTATAGCTCTTACATGGAGGCTTTGTGAATCCTGCCCATATATATATATATATATATATATATATATATATATATATATATATACATTTTTAAATAAATAAAATATATATATGAATATATAAACAGTGTGATCCCCTATCTATCAAAAACTTTTAACTTTAATAAACTCGAGATGGAGACTGTTTCATTAAAACCGGGTGGTTGGTTAGCATTTAAATATATTTGCCACCAGGTTTCCTTCTCTTCTAAGTACAGGTTCCAAGGTCCACCCCCCCCCCCCACATCACTCTTAACTTGTTGCAATACTGCAAACTTAAAAGAATGCTGAGGATATATTTTTATATGTCTATATAATGCATTCATTTCGATATGATGTGTTATCTCGTAGCAGTGTTCATATATTCTTTTTGCCAACTTATGTTTGTTCTTCCCGATATAGAACACAGTGCATTCACAGCACTGTGCAATATAAACCACTGCACAGGAATAACAGCTATAGTTTGCCCTAATTATAACAGACTTTTGTACTATGACAGTAGCTCCTGTCAAAATATAGGGACATTTGTGGTACATGCCAGAAGCTACCATTCTACCCTCACCTTGTGAATAAACATTCCTCTCCAAAATGTTTTGGATATTGGCTCCCCTACGGTAAACCACCATTGGGTTACTACCTAAAACACCCACCATATCCTGATCTCCTCTGATAATACTTCAGTTCTTATTTAAAATATTAACCACCGCTGAGCTTTTACTGCAATATGTAGTCACAAAGGGGCTTGGGGATTGGTTCTTATTACTAGAACCATCATCATTCAAATTGGTGGATCTATTTGTAGTTGATATTACCTGGTCCAATCCTCCAGTAGCATTTTCCACTGTTGACACTGTGTCCATATTATATATTTCAAGAACAACATCACTTTGTGATTTTAATAAAGGCTGATATATTCCTTTGGAAATAACTTCTTCATTAATGCTATGTACAAGGAAAGGAGGGTACCCATGGTCTAGGAACATTTTGGTCATCTTAGCACATTCTTCTAAAAAATCACCAAACTCAGAGACCATACGGGCAGCCCTGACTAGTTGTCCCTTAATTATACCTCTCTTAACATGAGGTGGATGACTCTCGTATAGTGTAAGTAACAGTTAGAGTATGTTGGCTTACGGTAAATATTAGACATGATGCCTCCATTTGCTGTTTTAATGACCATGACATCTAAATAGAATATCTTGTCATCATCTATGATATAAATACATTTTAAGAATTCAGTTGTACTATTGATGCATTCTATAAACTTGAGAATCATTTCTACCGGACCCCTCCAAGCAACAAATAAATCATCCAGGTAACGGACATACATAGAAATATGGGCATAGTACGTACTTGGAAAAAGGAAACATTTTTCCCACGAGGCCATGATAATGTTGGCAAACAGGGGCCCACAAGCTATGTCCTACTGTTCATATAAGTTTGCCTTCTGCTCGGATTTCAAACAAGTTCCTAATGGCACCACCATACTCAAGCATGGCTGAAGTGACACTACACCATCAGGCATTGTCTCACAATGCTGACATAATCACGCATGCCCCTGTACATTGATGATGTTGTAGGATACGCTGGCAATGTATGATGACATCGGCATTAACTAAAAATTGTAAATAAAGAAAAAAAAATGTGATTTCAAGGGGCCAAATCCAAAAAGGTCAGCACTCAAGTGAGAGGTTAATACAGACTTTTATTAAGCCCAAAAGAACATCCACAGACCGATTTCAGCTATAAGCATTTTTCAATGTATAACACATAAACTTAAACTCAATCACATTCATATAGAAAAAATAATTATCAGCAGGTTCATACCATCCAATCAATTGCCAGCTATTATAGATGATCATTCACCCCAGGGGAAAAAAGACCCCCCAATCTAACAATCCAAGTTTTTTCTTTTTTATTCAAAATGTGCCAAACAGCTTTGACATTTCTTTTACCAACAACTTTGTCATTAACAACAAATTTAAATTGTGCAGTAGGATGTTTTATAGTGTGCTTGTACAAAGCATTAGTTGAACATTTAGTTCTAATGTTACTAAGATGTTCAGAAATATGTAATCTAATAGGTCTGGAAGTCTGACCTACATAAAATGCTGAATACGTACACATAACTAAATAAGCCACCCAATCTGTACTACAATTGGCAAATATATTAATCTTAAATATACAAGACGTATTTTTGCTAGTAAATTCCTTTGTTTTGCACATATGCCTAAAAAATGAAAGGAGACCACATGGAAAATATCCCACCAATATTCCATCACCAAAGTACCCTGAATGGTGTTTACAGATGGTGTCTTGTGTTTGTAATGGTTAAATTATCCTCCTAAGGTTTTGCCTCTCCTAAAGGAGAAACAACATCTTGGACCCAAAAAATTACTGAGCTGCTCATCAGCTAATAGAATGTCCCAATGTTGTTGAATAAGGTCCATAATGTGAAAAGTGTTACGCCCCATAGCTAGTAGTCAATCTAATTATGCTATTTGTTCAACTTTTATTGGATTGATATTTCAATAACTCTGCTCTATCTAAAGATTGCACCTCCCTTCTGGTCTGAAGAATATGAGACTTGGTATATCCTCGTTCCCCAAATCTACCTATTAGTTCCTGCTGTTGAGATAGGAACCCCTCATTAGTGGAAGAAATTCTACAAACCCTCATGAATTGTGATTTTGGAATATTTTGAATGATATATTTCAGATGATAGCTGCAGGCATGAAGTAAAGAATTAGAATCAAATGGTTTCCGATAAACATAAGTTTCCAATGTACCATCTTGTTGTTTTCTCAACAGGACATCCAAAAATGAAATACATTCAATATCATAATGTACTGTAAATTGGATGCCCCACTTATTTCAAATCAGGTCTGAGAAAGACACGTCTTAAACAGGTGGACAGATGTTTACCACCTTCAGTGCTTGTATGGGTTATTAGATGTAGCACCATTATTCCCATGAGAATTACAGTACACATATTTCTCACTAAGATTTATGGTATAGCCCAGGACTGATAAGCTCTATATAACTCATAAAGATGCATTGTAGGGTTAAGCAGTGCCAAATACCTCCCATTGAACAATCAGATCATATTATTCTATGCCTACAACCGCAGGATCAGGGTCAACTCGGTGGGGAAAGACACTGGACTTTCCCTGTTTAATATGGGAAAACCATAAAGAGAAAGATAAAGCCTGGGTTGATAAATCAGGAGCAAGACATGATGATTGAATACTAGTGAAGTATAATATTATCACTATGGGACATGTCAGAGTATATACCAAAACTCTAATAGCTAGAGACAGACACTGATTGTGTGAAGTAAAACTAAACCTAGAACAGCTTCGGAAATTCAGAACTAATTGGACTCAAGAACAGAAGGGATAACACAGATAGAACAATACTTAGATAGGAGGATACAGTTTAAGAAAGCTATGGTCCAGGACATGTATTTTGACCTCAGCAAAGTCAATTAAAGCTCTGACACTACGTCTTGAGGTAACTGGTTATCGGATGAGACATCTTTCAAATGCAGGTCAATGAGACCAATCAAATGGTTAGAGATTGCAAACAACTTATGGAGTTATTTAGAAAATTATATTCTTCTTTGTGCACATGGCAATCAGGGATATCCATCCAATAACCAGATGGGTGACCTTAACACCATTAAACTGCCACACATTACATTAGGACAGGCCAGGGCTTTGATGTATGCTATAACACTGACAGAGATTCGGGAGGTGTTAAGCCACCAAGGGTCTGGGAATTTACCCTAGTTCTGATGGTATACCAATTGAATAATGGAAATTTGGTGGCTAGGGACTGTTAAATAAATGGTAACCTTGACGAACCGGAACCTGAAAGACCAGGCTCCACCAGACTCATGGAAGGAAGCAATTATAACAGTGATCACTAAGGAAGGTAAGGGCTCAGCGTTCCCATCATCATGTTGACTGATTTCAGTACCAAATTGTGATTATGAAGTGTTTGTGACTATAATATCACACAGATTAACCACTACCTTACCAATTTTATTAAAAGCAGATCAATGTGACCTTGGGGGACACACACTTTTAATAATATATTAAGGATAAGTTTACTACTAAAGGATGTCAACATGACATGAGCAAGTCTTTATTATTTCTTAGCGTAGATGCCAAAAAGAATTTTTATGAGGTCAACTGGAAATTCACGTTTAGCATATTGGCACATATGGGGTTCCTTCAGTAGTTTATTCATTTGCTCAGTATGCTCTGTGAGGGAGCAGCAGCAAGTATAAAGATAATGGGGGCATGTGAGCTAGGATATATCTGAGAAGGGGCATGAGACAAGATTGTCCAATCTCCCCTCAACTATTTGTAGTATATATTGAAACTTGTAGACTAGATCAGAACATCCAAAGTGGAGGGATATTGCTGGGGTGGGCAGCAGTTAAACATTTACCTGTTCACTGATGATATACTTTTAATGCTAGGTAACCCAGAGCAAGACTTAGGGAAGGTGTTCCAGATGACTGAAACTTTTGGTAACTATTCAGGGTATAAGGTTCATGTTGCAAAGACAAAAACTGCAGCTATTAATTTTAATTCAAGTCTACCACTTGTGATGCAGTTCTCATGTTTGTATGCCATAGAGAAATTTTCCTATCTGGGAGTGATAATAGCTACAGCATTAGAGGAACTAGCAAGACATAAATATGGAAAAGCTGAGGAAAGTTAACAATTTGTTAAGGCAGTGGAAGACACCTTATATTAGCCATGGACCAAAGTCTGTCTGCACTGCAGCTCTTTGAACTTCCACAAATCTTTTAAGTAGCTCAGACATTTCCTAGTCCACCCTAATTTGGTTTCTTTCAAAACTGAAAAGGTGATCATTGAAATTTCTATCAGGAGGCAGAAGGCCTCAGGTTTTGTGGTCTAAACAGACATTACCACAAGACTTAGAAGGACTAGGAGTTCCTTATTACTACGGATGTGCATTGATCTACAGACTCAAATATTGATGATCATGTAACTAAGACAGATAAAATCTTGCTGAAAGCACCTGTACAGCAAGGGAAGGAAGCAGAACAAGAGGATGAACAGAGTTTGGACTTTTTTGTGTTTTATTTATTTATTGACATTTGAAAAGTCCAACTTGGTAGGGACCATTTTCAGCAGCGGCATAAGGAGAAAAGATCCAAACTATTACAAAATATTTTAAAAACAATAACTACAATCTCTAAAAACAATACAAAAACATCTACAGTCTAAATGATTTTATCAAATTTAGCATAATATGAAAACATTGGTTAAAAATAGATACAAGTTATATGACAATGATTTAATAGTTAGAGAAATTTTAGACAGTTTATAGAGAAATTAAAGGTAAACTAGTATAATACAAACAGGAATTGCAATACAAAGTGAGAGGGAAGCATGCTTGTGGTATATTTAGAGAGAAAGCCAGGGTAAAGAAATTGATAGAAGTACAACTGCCTCATGTACACAGACAACCCTCTCCTCCTACCACCAAACACTAATACATGCGAGAGATGTAATTATACAGCAAAACTGGAGGCTAAGCTCTCTCAACCCAAGACTGGATCAGACAGTCAAGAGGAGAAGGGAAATACTTGCATCACACCACCAGTCTCCCATAGACCCATTAAATCAGCACAGGCAAAAAACACATATAAATACACAAAAACATACTCGGAGGCGCCAAATAAAAATCTGCAAAAGCAACAGAGACCTCCAAAGCAGACATCCAAGCAACCTCCATCCCCCAACACAAACCATAAAACACATACTTCACAAAACCAGTGTGCCATGCAATCACAGCCCTTAAGGCAAAACAACATACCCAACACACTAGTAATAGGTGACTGTATAGTCAGGCACACTGACGTCCCACTCACTAGGCTGAATAAGGAGAAGGTTACTGTTAGCTGCCTTTCAGGTGCCAGGATCTGCCACATAAAACAAGCACTCAGGTCACTCCAGAACAAGTAAAAATATGACTGTCATTGTCCATGTTGGTGTGAATGACCTAAGCCATACCTCCCTGGACTACATGAAAAGAGACATGGAAGAGCTCTCTGATCACATAGCCCAGGCCGGTATGACCCTGAGTAGCATCCTGCCCTCACCAAGAATGATACCATGGTATAAAGAAAAAAATATCAATTTCAACAGTTGACTATGTTTCTGGTGTCATTCAAAAGGGATCCAGTGTCTGTCCACCTGGGATGACATGCTCGACAAGCCACGCTGCTTTGCTAGAGACAGCTTGCACCTGTCACCCTTAAGCTTTTGAAAACTGGCCAAGGCTCTTGCCACCCCCATAGTGCCTTTTTTAGGCAAGGCTCAAAAGACAAACACACACCGTAAATAGCACAAGTAACAAAAAACTGAGAGTAATGCTACTCAATGCCAGAAGTATAAACCTCAAAATGCATGCACTCGAGGTACTCCTCAGTATGGAGAAAACTGATATATGTGCAGTAACAGAAACCTGGTTTAAGGCTCCAGAGAGCACCCCAGCAATACTAGGCTACAACTCATATCATACATTTTGGCCACAGAACCCAGACCAAAATACAAAAGGCGAGGGCGTATCCATATTCATCAAGGATACCCATACCTCCAGGTTAGTGGCACAGCACGATGCTTCAGAGATCATCCATGTGCAACTAACAATGGACAAAACTGCAATTCAAACTGTAGCTTGCTACAGATCACCCACCATGTCCCAGGACCCCCATTCTGCATTTCTGGAAACACTGGGAAGCATAAAGGTCCTACCAAATACCCTAATATTGGGTGATATCAATTACCCAAACATTAACTGGGTGAACTGCTAACTCCCTTGCCCAACATTTCCTAGAATTTATAAACTCAAAACACCCTAGATCAACTGGTCAACACTCCCACCAGAGGTGACAACATATTGGACTTGGTCATCACCAACATGGGCGACCGGTGTTGCACACCAGAGGTCAACCCCTCACTGGTTAGATCTGACCATAAATAAATCAGTCTGGATATCTACATTCCACCCCCACCCCCTGGACAAGGAAACCACCGTGAAAAAATTTTCAAAAGCAAACTTCACATTACTTAAGACCGAGGTGGAAAGTTTCAAACCCCCATGCTAAAGGATAACACTCTCCAAGCTGCAAAATCCTTTACTAATGCATTCTGCGGGCACCTACAAGAATGCATGGATCATGGTATCCCAAGCAAAGCCAAGACTCACTCCTCCAAGAAAAGGAAACCAGTCTGGTGGACCCCTGCCATAAACAAGCTATATAATAGAAGGAGGAAGCTAGTACAGAAAAAGAGTAAAATCCCAAGTAGAGAAGACACTGCTGATCAGTATCAGCAAGAAACTACGATCCCTCATAAAATCATCCAAGGTGAGTTTCGAAAGAAAAATTGCCAAGGACTCCAAAGATAACCACAAGACATTCTTTAGCTATGTCAAGAATCTAAGTGGCAATGCTCAGATCTGCTCAGAGTTAGTGCAGAATGGCACAAAATACACTGAACCGCCCGTTATCGCCAACATCCTGGCAGACAGGTTCAGTGCAAACTTCACCCCCCCTCTCATCCCCAAAAGGGCCCATAACCATACCAGAAGAATGTAGAGCCCCTGAAATCACAGACACTCAGGTTAAAACAGCCCTCTCCAGAGCCAAAAACACAGCATCAATGGGGCCAGATGGTGACCCAGGCTGCTTCCTACATGAGCTCAAAGACAAACTAACCCCTCACGTAAACACACTGTTCAAACTCAGCCTCGGCACAGGCTGTGTACCCATAAAGTGGAACACAGCAACAATTATTCTGCTCCACAAAGGTGAAGCCACAACAGACCCTGGGAACTATCGCCCTATAAGCCTGGCTAGCTTGGTCTGCAAGGCTATGGAGTGCATCATCATGGAAATCATTAACAGAGACATTGGGAACCTCCAAACACTGGTCCCTACTCAGTTTGGTTTTGTTAAGAGCAGATCATGCCTCCTAAACCTGGTGGACTTCTTTGAGACAGTTACCAAGGCTATAGACGAGAAAAATGTGGTACACACAGCCTACCTAGACCTTGCAAAGGCCTTCAACACCATTCCCCATTATGATATTATAGACAAGCTCACCAGCCTGAACATAAACCCCTATGTCACAAGATGGGTTGTCAACTGGCTCATGGACAGAACCCACATGGTGAGAGTTGCGTGAGCTAGGTGCGACTCTAAACTGGTTACAAGTGGCGTTCCTCAGGGCTCAGTCCTAGGACCCCTCCTGTTCAGCATATACTTCTCAGAGGTGCAGGCAAGCACAGGAGGACTATGGTTGACCAAGTTCACAGTCGATTGCAAACTAGGGGCTATAATTGACCAAAAGGGTCTCACTGAGATGGATACCTGGTGTCAAAATCATGGCCTCAAGCTAAATGCAAAAAAGTGCATAGTCATCCCCTTTTGAAAAGACCAAGTACCCACAAACTACTACATTGGTGGTAGCCCCCTAAATACAGAAGACGTAATAAGGGATCTGGGGACCGAAGTAGACAGTAATC
The DNA here is from genome assembly GCF_019279795.1 of Protopterus annectens. NCBI lineage: Eukaryota > Metazoa > Chordata > Ceratodontiformes > Protopteridae > Protopterus > Protopterus annectens. Next base: position 1,592,524,351 of record NC_056743.1, read on the forward strand.
TCTCCTTTGATAATCACATTGCCAAAGTGGTTAGAAAATCCTTCTATTTGGCCCACCTAATCACAAAAGGGTTTGCATCCAAATCAAAAGAGATCATTGTGCCCCTGTACTCATCACTCATCAGACCCATCATAGAGTACAATGCCCCATTTGGGATGTACCTTAAAAGGCACCTGCAACAGCTGGAAACACCACAGACGTACATCATCAAGAGGATCACTGGCTTCAAAAAGATGCCCTATGCAGCTCGACTGAAGAAACTCCAGCTGTACTCAGTTGCATACCGCATACTCAGAGGTGATCTCTGCCTGACATACAAGGTCATGTCTATCCCAGAATTGATGGACATGCTCCACCTAAAGAAAACCATATCCCCTCGAGCCACACGCTCTAGGGATCTAAACCTCACCACAACAATAAATAGGTCATGCTGGAAGGATAGATTCCTGTCCCAGAGACGCTTCGGAACAAGATTCCAATCTACATTAGGCAGAGCTCCTCGCTAACACTCTTCAAGAGAAACCTTGACGAGTGGATGGGGAACAGAAAGTTTACCCCGGGGATCACTTCAGTGGCTCTGCTGGAGAGAGGCACAGGGAACTAATCTAAGGGGGCGGCGAAAGCCAACACATTCTGGCTAGGCTTATAAATGCCTTTGGGCAGATAGCCTAGTACCTACCTATGAACCTATAAGGAAATAAGTGAAGAAGTGAGAGTAAGGAGATGTAAGGTATGAATAGATATTTGTTCATATTTAGGTATATAGTTTATCCTGGTGTTGAGCAAGAACAGTGCCAGCTTTTAGCTAGGAAGTCTTTCAGAATGATTTTAAAGGTTGGGAGGAAGGGTATTGACCTGATGGATAGAGCTAAAGAGTTCCAGAGCTTAGCAACATGGTACAAGTACAGACTGATTTGATAGGTTTGTGGACAGAAGGGAGTTTTTGGTCACTAGATTATAATGGCTGATTGGGAACATAGTTGTGTAGAATGTTATTTGGTGCTGAACAAGCAAATGGATACTGGATAATTTTATAGGTGGTAAGAAGCTATGTACAAATTAGTTGATGAGGTAGTTCTAACCAACTTAGGCTTCTGCTATACAGTAGTGAGTTCTGAAAGGTGTATTTGCAGCAAATTTAGCAACTTTAGATCAATTGAAAGGGGTAATCCTTCTGACGTATATAAAGGAAAACCTTAAAAGATTATTTCAGTGTAAAGGTTAAAGGGGATAAATTAAGGAATGTGTTCTGATAGGGTTGGTGTCAGACAATAAAAGATAGGGGGGCACAGACTGGTGGTGGAGATAAGTAGACATAGAAATAAAATACTGGAACCAATTGGTTGAAGATGGCAAGATGTTAAACTTGACGGATGTCCAAAAAGAACTTAACCTGCCAGAAAAGCTTCACATACCTTACCAAGGGTTGAGGCATACAGTAATATTCATGATGTGGAAAGAGAAGAATAGGCAGGAATGGCCAACAGTTATATCAATGTTAGGGAAATTGAGAAGGCAAGACGGTAAGCAAAGTTATCTGATTGGCAGATTATATTGGACGTGGTGATGGAACTAAATTTGACAAGGGGAAACAGAATAATAGTGGACTGGACCACAGCAACTCAGCCCTCAGTAGGCCATTCATTGAATATAATTCCCCCCTTTGGCATATATCTGTCCAGATGTATGCAAGAACCAGAACACCCACAGAGATACCTTACTAAAAGGATACAAGGACTAAGCAACATGTCCTACATGGACTGACTCAAAGCCCTGCCATTATACTCAGTATGTTACAGACTGCTAAGAGGTGACCTGTGTCTGGCATGTAAGGCATCCGCCGACCCATTACTGATGGATTTACTGCACATCGGCAATTCAAATGGCATCAGAAATACTCAGTCTAGGGATCTAAACCTCTTTTGCAACATCAACAGAAAGGTTTGGAGGGACAGGTGTATCTCGCAAAGGATACTACTGCTATAAAACAGACTCCCAGCCACATAAAACAAAGTTCATCCCTGTACATTTTCAAACACATCTTAGATCTATGGATGGGAAACAGAAAATATATCCCAGGATTGCTCCTTTTTCTAGTAATTGACAGATGTTGCTCCTAAATGCTTTATCCCATGCATGAGTTCCCCCAAATTATCTAGGGATGATTCCAGTTATTCTCATTAGGGGTAATACATAATTATCTACGATGGGATGGGTTTGGTCAGTTTATAATCAAATGGGATAGGTTATTTTGAGCACAAAAAAGGAAACTATCTATGCTTAAAACAACACAAAAGTGCAGTTAGCCTAGTATTTACCTATGAACCTATAAGAACATAGGAAACAGACCTGTAGGCTTAAGATTAGGTAAGGAAATTTTGCATTTTCACTTGGAAATGTCTACATAAGTAATTTTACAATCCCACTAGGTAGAACTCTATGTTTCTAGAAGTCTTTCAGTCTTGCTTTGGATTGGAGCTGGGGCAAGGAGGTATTTTTGGTCATGTAACAACATTAAATAATATGTGAGGCAGATAGATATATTAATAAGGGAGGTCATGGAGAAAGACTTAGTATATGCATCAAAGATGAAGCTACTAGGAACACTCCAGAGTAAAGAACTAACATAGAATTAAAAGATCTTGATTGGCCTAATAGTGGTGCAAACAAAAAAAAAACAGTTCCATGATTGTGGAAGAGGGATTGTTCATTTAAGATAACAGACTTAATTTGGTTAAGAAATGAACAAGAGAAGGAGACAAAGCAGTTTAGGGGTGAATGGGGAACTGTGGTAGAGATATACAGGCAAGACCAAGTAAAGACTCTTAGTAATTTGTTTCACTGACAAGCTAAAATATAATTTTGTCATGTACCTTTAAGTCTTATTGACCTTTATAATACTTTCTATATTGTAACCTGCTTATGGGTCTATATTACGTGATCGAATGCTTAGATAATTGTACACCTAAACATCGACCACGTAATATCGAACTGCAAAACAGCGAAAGCCGCCAGGAAACATTACTGTCGGCCACAAAAAAAAATTAACTTTACAGCCAAAATAAGTGGGGGACTTCTCCCCCCCCCACACCCACTGATGTGGAGGGATGTGCCCCCCCCCAACTAAATATACCAACTCCGAGATCGCTCCACAGTGGAGAAAACAGCAAAATTCAACGAATGGCCAAGGGAAATCTTTCCCTGCGTTAAATTGGCCATTCGCTGTTTTTTGCTTTTGGTATTATGTGGTCGATTTTAGGTGTTCAATCACCTAAGCATTCGATCATGTAATATAGACCCTATTTTACTACTGTGTCACAACTGTAATTTTCAGTTCTATCTGAACCTATTACTTTCTTGTATAATTGCTTATTTTGGAGCTTTTCTCCCCGGGCCTCCACTGAAAATGAGCTCACTTGGCCCAGTGGACTTTCATGGTAAACAAATGTCAATAAATAAATAAATAAATAAAAGTATCCAAGTTGACTCACTGAATATATATAATATGGAAACTAGAGACAGGTCTTTGAAAGGAGGCAAAGCAACAAAATCTTACCCCATCTGAAAGTAGTGGTATGTTAACATAATATCTTAGCAATGGCAAACCTTGTTCTTAATGCTTGTAATATTTGTTGATATTTCTCTGTAAATAGCTCTTTTACCTTATTGGTTGAATAACTGGATTTTGTAAAGTGTATGTTTAAATCATTGAATAATGTGTGAATTACAAAACAATCCTGTGGTAGATGTGAGCGACACTTTGGAAATCATTGTGATAACTATGAAACTGGGAAACCAAGACACAGCATCTGCCTGTGGTTTTGGTTGTTTAACCATGTACAAAGAGAACACTGTGAAGGACATAGTGCAGTGGATTTGGGGGTTGTGTTGAGACATGGTTGTGGCATGCAAGTAGGGGGAAGCCTGTGCTTTGCACTAACTGCAGCTGATAAACAGATGCATAAAAGGGGTCACTGTAGCCATAAGTGTGGGCATCACAAAGCATACTATACTCACCCACTAATTAATATATTTACAGGTGTACATGCATTGACACACACACACACACACACACACACACACACACACACACACACACACACACACACACACACACACACACACACACACAGCAGGGACCCCTGGGATAAATGCGCTTCAGACAAGCAGTATTGGGATTAGGGTTGCCAGTTACTGATACAGGATATGAGTGCCATGGGGTAGACATAGGTTCATAGTTGATTACTACGTTAACTATACCGGGGGTCTTTTTAAGTCTAGCCATAACTCCCAAATGTATCTGGCAAGTTTTATTTCCTAGATTTATTTTAAGGGTTACATCTAGGCTTGGGCATGGGTGATCAAGCATTTACAGGCTGCCTATGTCTACTAGAGACATAGGTCTCCTTTAAGCCAACACAGTGGGCAGCTAACAACCATGTCATGGCAGCTTGACCCAACCACCAAGAAGATGCTGTCCCCAACTCCTCACAACTTTCCACAATAAATGGTTACAACGCTTGCCTCCTTTGACTGTATCCTATCTCATAGTCTTGTAGTCACCTGTCACTGTCTCTATCCATCAGTGTGACTGCTGATGACTGTGACTTGCCACCACAACCTCTGTGGGTATGATTGTATCTAATGTATAGCATGTCCAGTCCATGCACTGCCCTGCATTGCCTGAATACAATGTCACATACATCATTTGATTCTGTGCTGGCTGTGTCACAGTTCATAGTTGCAGACCAGATGTCCATTTACTGATGCTGTAAATGTACTGTACCCGCCACTGTTGTGGCTCTGGCATCACCACTGCATAGTTCCTCAATTGACTCTCCACCTTGCACTTCTGCTGCTGCTGCTAATAAAATTGTTATTGAGGGTCCTACCAAGATCTTCACCTGTTGTTCCAACTTTTTGCACAATACCATGTTATGTAGCATGACACACAACAAAAATCTTATTTTTGTACTGTATTCCAGTGACTCTCCTCACATATCTAGGCGATGGAAACATTCCTTGAGTTGACTAAACACCTGCTCTGCTACCTTATGTATTTTTCAGTAGGCTACCTTATTGGCCATTTCCTACATGGTTTGGGGTTTACAGATGGGAGTTATCAACCAGGACTGTAGGACATATCTGGCATCACTTTCATTACATGAATATGCTTGCATGGTGCCTATGTGCACAGACCTGTTTTGCTAGTTGTGTGTGCATTCAGCTAGATGACCCTGTGGGAAATCAACCAACAAAAACCTTTGACAAAGGTCAGATGTGCCAGATGTGAAAAACATGGTAGCAGGGTCAGCCCAAGCATATACAAGGCCCAATTTGGACCATTATGGTGGGATCCCTTTGCTGAAGTCCTCATCAACCATCCCATCCCTTCCTTAACTTGCTAACTTCCTAGACTTAAGACTGTTTGGATAAGTTATCAGAATATATTAGTGTGAATTAAAAATAAACCAATATGCTTATTTCTTAGTTTATAATTTTGTAATAAATCATGCTAAAACAGAAGTAAACTGCTGGACTCCTGGACTGTGCTCACATCCAACATTTCTTGTAGTTCCTATGTCAGGGTCTGCTTAACTTGCTTAGGCACACATTAAGGGCCTGTTTGATGGGCTATTAAAGCCTTGTGTCTGCAGAATGTTTCATCTGGTGGGTGCATCCAGGCATACCAGTAAACATGTTTCCAAACTCCTGAAGTACTACCCAGGTATAATATAGAAGCACAACCCCATTGCCCTTTCAGACTTCTTATTTTCTTTTTTTTCTCATTGTCTCTGTTCTTACTCATGACTCACTCTCTTTCAGATCCTATGTCTAACAGTTGTACATAATATAAATACTTTGTTCTTTGCATATACTTTTTGCCTTAGAAACATTATGCTATATGATGTATAACAGTGTAAAGGTATTTTTGCACCTGTTTTAATGACTGAACTCTTGTATCACATCTGTTTATGATTGTCTTCATTTATAATACATATATGGCATGGCTAGCCACCCAACGGTGTGAAACTAGGCTCTTATCACTGCTGAAGTGACACCCTGACCTCATGTGCCAAAATTGAAAAAGGGGTAGTGGATGGATGGATCGATTAGCCTCTTTGCATACTTGCCCCAGGATTCAGCAAGCTCTGCACAGTGTGCAGGAATAGTGCAAGAGCTGCTGCAGGCAATATGGCCGTCGTGCGATCCAGGAATGAGTTCCCTGGAAGTGTACGAGTACTCCTACACTATTCCTGCACGGACACAGTCCCTGTATGCTAATTACCTCATTTGCTGGTGAAAACCATGCAAATGAGGTGAATTAGTGATCTGGGATGCAGGCAAGCATCCGTGCAGAAATAGTGTATACTGCAGAAATGTTTTCAGCCAGTAGCTGAATACATTTCTGCAAACTACAAAATGGAGGCATGACAAGCTCGTAAAAAGCATGTATTATAAGAGTTAGGCATGCCAGTGGCCAAATATATGGCCATAGGCATGAAAAATAGTTTCAAAATGATAAAAAATAACTTTTTTGGCCAATTTTGGCCGTTTAAGAGTAGGGCAGTGGTGCGCAAATGAGATCGTCCTGAAAATAAGAAAAAAGCTGGAAATAAGCTTTTAAACCAAAATCATCATTTTGCCATAATAGTCAATGGCATGCATAACACACCAAGACATGGAATAGTGGTTGCCAAGGGGGAAGGCTGAGTATCAGTTTTGTAACCATGCATTATCAGTCATGTTCTATGCAAATGAGGAGAATGATACTGAATCACAGATTTTCCCTCAGTGTTAGCTTGCACCCAACTGTGTAGACGCAATAACACCATGGTCTAAGCCTAAGGATAGATGACCTCATGAGGGGGAGTGTCATGACTGCTGTAAGCTTACTGGAGCACAGTGACCCGTGTTTGCCCTTAGCTAAGCACAACTAAGGAAGGGTGTGTGTGTCTGAAGCTGCCTAGCAGTATTTACATTACCTAAATGGGTGCGCGCGCTGCACACCAGGTTTTAAACAAACAACCCCCCCCCCAGGAAATAGCAGCTCTGTTCACATCTGAGCACTGGGTATGCACGGGGTGCCTTGGGGCTTAAACAGGAAGCCAATGGGAAGGGAAAACTGAAGTAGGAAGGAAATCAAGGAGAACTTGCATAGCTGGCAGGTGAAATGTATCAGAATCAACCAATTGCATAGGCAGCAGCCCAGCCCAGCACACTACTATAAACTATGCAAACACCTTCCACTCTGTTTTTTCCCACAAACTCTACACCACTGGTGTACACAAACTGGGAGATTTTACATAACAAAACCAACAAAATGATAGGGGCTGCTGTCGTTCTCATAAATCAATATGTGGAAGAGGCTGAGAGTGGTGAGGATGAGAATACTGATGACCAACCCATTGTGAGGAGGAGGAGAAGAGTGTACAGACCCACAGTAACCTACCAGGGGCTACATGAGCTGGAGACAGTGGAGCACTATAGGGTGGACAGGGACCTCGTACAGCAAATTGTTGAGCTGTGCCGGCCACGCCTCACACACAGAACCAACAGAGGGGAACCCATCACAGTGGATACCAAGGTATGTGTAGGCTTAAGAATACTAGCCACAGGTACCTTCCAAAGGCCAACTGGGTATATCATGGGGCTGTCACAGGCATCAGCATCCAGAGTACTCCACCATTTCCTGGATGCCATGTCAGCATATGCTGGTGAACCCATATATTTCAACAACACCCGTGAGGCATTGACCAGTAATATGTGTCTCTTCCACCAAAGAGCAGAATACCCTGAGGTAGTGGGTGCTATAGACTGCGCGCACATACACATCAAAGCATCACCTGGCGAGTAGGGTAGGGTCTACATAAACCTCAAGGGCTTCCCCTCCATCAACTCAGTTGTCCGCAATGCCCAGGGCATTATAATGAATGTGGGTGCCGGCAGCCCTGGAAGCTATCACGACTCCCACATCTGGCATATGACACAGCTGTACCAGAGATTTGCCAGTGGGGACATCCCATATGGCCACCTAGTGGGGTATGCTGGTTACAGACTGGAGCCGTGGCTGATGACACCCATCAGAAATGCACACACACACCTGAACAAGAACTCCATAATGAGGCACATGCACAAACCAGAATCATAATAGAACGTGTGTTTGGGATGCTCAAGTCACGGTTCCGGTGCCTGCACATATCCAGTGGAGCCTTGCAGTACTCTCCAGCTACATGTTCCCAAATTTTCATTGTATGTGCCATGCTGCACAATATGATCCTGTGGAAACAGCTGCAGCAGGAACAATACGGGGCAGGGCCACACAGCCCCCCACCATTGCCAAGGTCAGCACAGGCACAGACTAACTCAGAGGAGGAACAACCTGAGCCTGCACATGTAGGCAGAAGGAGGCGTGCCCAGTATGCCCAGGCTTTGGCAAAGAGGCATCACATAGCATATACACTGACATGGTAGGAACCCAGGGAATGACACCTCTCTGTGACTCGCACATACAGTAAAAAGGATGCCAAACATGACACTACCTTTGCTTTACCATGTACAGAGAGTGTACTATGTGCATCCAACATAGTCAGCCCTCCAGCACCATCCTCAATACTGGTACAGCCACAAGGTAAGTCCCTCTTCCTAGCCATTGCTGAATGGAGTAGTATGTTCTGCTACTTGTATCTGTGGTATGGATGTGAGCAAGCAAGGGAATCGAGTGGCTGAATGGGATGGCAGCAGATAGTCGACACCTATACGGGCAGCATGAAATCCATAACAAATACTGATGTCAACATAGTAGGCAGTACTAGACAAGGTGACAAATCCCACTGCAGAACATGTGGTGGGCCAAATGTGTGTCCATAGGACACACACATGCATGTCAGTGAGGCTCACATACCCAACAGCAGTCTCAGCCAGCAGGACAGGTGCAAATGACCACAAAGAAAGGCTGTGCTAAGGCCTCCGATTGATGGCAATAGAGAACAGCCCCCCTCCAGACCTACACAGACAGACTACAACAGGTAAGGCAGCTGGATGTTAGTTCTGAAGGGTAAGAACTCTGAAACTGAACTGTAGATCAATAAAACCAAAGATCTGTACTCCACTGATATGCCTGTTCTCTGCATGATAGGTCAGAATACAGAATGAAATGGAAGCCACTAGAGTACCTGAAATACCAATACAGTCATAGCAAATGACAATCCTATGTAGAAATGTAGTAACTTACTTGTGGATTTAATAATAGTGGAGCACAGATTACCTGAGCTGGCCAAATTAGCAGGATATATTGTTGCACCTGTACAATATGCAGGGCTCTGTGTGTTAGGTTGTTGTGTGTTGTATATTGTGTGGAAGTGGTCAGCATGTAGGCATGGTGGGTTATGTCTCAGTGGCCTATGCCCAGTACTGTTGATGACAGAGCCATGTCTGACAACTGCAGTGCCAAACACAACGCATCCCGGCAAGACTCAATCCAGCAGTAATCCATACTAATTGTTCGGATGTAATATCTGTCACCATCTGAAAGATGGACATGCCATGAATGTGGACCCAGACATACACACAGTACACAGATGGAAGTACCCTAGACAGAGTATATAAAATGTAACTGTCAAATGGACACACCCTTGGAATTGTACATACAGGTTAGCAGCACATTAGTTGTCTGTGTAGTATGGAATACTGATGTAGTCTGGCCAAACACTGGCAGACCATAAAAGGCACAGTTATGAAGTACTGAGAAAATGCTGATGTCCCTGCACAAGCCAGCATAAGGGGAATTTCCCACATATATCTGTGAGTCAGCTCAGCTCACCCCACCATCAATCACAGGTTCATCAATTGTCATATCCCTGCTGTTGGGAATCAGTACAGTATGACCCCCCCCCACTTCTGTATGGGAATACCCACAGAATGTAGCAAGCTGAAGAGGTGTCCCATGCAGCTGTGCCCCTAGCTGGAAGCAGCACCCTGTCAGCATCCACACCAATGCATTAATAAGGACAGAAGCTATTGCCATTAACACCTTGCACATCTACCCTGTCACACCAGAGGTATCTAGTGGCTTGCAGCCTGGGACTGCAGGAGTGACAGAATGCACTGGCCTGCTACAGATGGCCTACATCGCTACCAAATGCTGTCAAAGACCTGTGCCTCATCCGTATTGCCAATCTATGTTATCTCATGAGTCCCAAATAACAATATAACACAGTCCACAGAACACAAATGCAAGGCCATGTCGACAAATCCCAGTAGCATGCCCACCATGTCCTACTGCATGAACTGTGGACCAACCCCTAAATACCGCTGGGATGAAGGGATTACTATAGGGATACTAATAAAATATCACTTGCATAATGTTAGGAAGAGGATAGAATAACAGAGGGGAGTGTAGAAGTATGGACGCCATGGAGTGTGTGAAGTCTGAAAGTCTGATGTGTGCCCATACTATCCCTGCCTGAAAACCCAGTAATGGGTGGCTACAAACCTGCTCATAAACCACAATGTGAAGGGGAACTGACCAGATATATGAGCCCTGCCTCTGGGTAACCTTTGTGAATCTGTACAGCTGAGGGGTATGGCCACAGCAGGATATGGCCATTCTGTTACATCAATAGATGTACAAGCAAGGGATCCTAAGCCACCACAGTACCAAGCTGCTGGACCATTTACACAGACCCATCAGCAAGTGTCTGCAGCTCCCCCTCCAGAATGGCAAGAGTGTGCAAGAATATGTAGGTTGCAGACCACAATACTGGACACAGCTTCATTCATCTTGTATTCCCCAGGAAATTACTGTGAGCAAATAAGTATATCTGTCAGTAGTTGATGACATAATACATCACAGTGCAAAACAGTCCATATGTCTGAATATCTCTGCTAACACCAAAACCATGTAGGACAAGCAGCACAGACACAATTAGCTACAGTATCCCACTATCCTTTGCCCATTGTGACTTTGTATTGTCAACCTATCTACAGATATCCTGCAAAAACAGGTTGCTAGCTGTAGGTGTAGAACGCAAATGTCTGCACTGGAGTACAACCTACCTGTAATGGATTCATACATTCAATACAGTAGGTCATACTGCGCATGCTCCCACACTTACAGAAATGAAGCCCATGTCTGACAACAACAGTGGACTATACATATCTGTCAGTCACAGATTTCTGTGCACACACCACATTGCACACCCTTCATGCTTTGCACGCACATTGGATAGGAATATACACATATATCCAAGGACAACACACTATAATAGGTCAAACATACACAGACAGAGATGTGTGGAAGGGAGAGACAGACAGTGACAAAGAGCATCCCATCATGAGACCTGTCCCACCCACCATACATCCAATTGGCCAATATCACATGATGTGCTGATGATTATCACTATAGATATTTGCTTCTGGCAGTCCTCAGCACTAGTGTCTGTGGTCCTTATGTAACATGGCAGTACAAGTCATTATTCATCTAGCAGTCATATACCCAGCCCTGTCAAATGTAAAGTTGTGTGTGACTGAGTGTTGTGTGTGTGTTTCCAGAGGAATGGTTTATGGCCCATTCACACACACTGTACTCCCCATTGCCCAAGTTTAGCTAGCTTGCTGATGTCAGTCACCTTGAAATACCCCTTTGGACAAGGATCATCCCTATAGGTTCTGTGATGCGTGCAATAATGGTGTAATGCTATAGCATGACATACTAGTTAGGTAGGAGTTCTAATCCCAGACATAGCAACCGTGAAACTGTGTGTGTGTGTGTGTGTGTGTGTGTGTGTGTGTGTGTGTGTGTGTGTACGTGTGTGTGTGTGTGTGTGTGTGTGTTTATGTGTGTAGGGATCAATGATTCTGAGGCCATTCAGACACTACACCTCCCATTGCCCTACTTTAGCAAGCCTGCTGATGTCATTCACCTTGAAATACACCTTTGGACAAGGGCTAGCCCTATAAGCTCTGTGGCATGTGTGATAACCACATAATGCTATAGTATAACATACTAGTTAGGTAGGAGTTCTGATCCCATACATGGCAGCTGTGAAACTGTGTGTGTGTGTGTGTGTGTGTGTGTGTGTGTGTGTGTGTGTGTGTGTGTGTGTGTGTGAGTGTGTGTGTGTGTGTGTGTGTGTGTGTGTGTGTGTGTGTGTGTGTGTGTGTGTGTGTAGGGATCAATGATTTTTGAGGCTATTCACAGACACTACACCTCCCACTGCCCTACTTTAGCAAGCCTGCTCTCAGTCACCTTGAAATGCACCTTTGGCCAAGGACTAGCCCTATAAGCTCCATGGTGGGTGTGATAACTGTGTAATACTATAGTGTAACACACTAGTTAGGTAGGAGTTCTAATCCCAGACATAACAACTGTGTGTGTGTGTGTGTGTGTGTGTGTGTGTGTGTGTGTGTGTGTGTGTGTGTGTGTGTGTGTAGGGATCAATGATTTTGAGGTCATTCACAGACACTACACCTCCCATTGCTCTACTTTAACAAGCCTGCTGATGTCAATCAACTTGGAATACACCTTTGGACAAGGGGCTAGCCCTATAAGCTCTGTGGCGCATGTGATAAGTGCTTAATGCTATAGTTTAGGAGTTCTAATCCCAGACATGGCAATTGTGGAACTCTGTGTGAGTGTGTGTGTGTGTGTGTGTGTGTGTGTGTGTGTGTGTGTGTGTGTGTGTGTGTGTGTGAGTGTGTAGGGATCAATGGTTTTGAGGCCATTCACAGTCATTACACCTCCCATTGCCTTACTTTACCAAGCCTGATGATGTCACTCACCTTGAAATATCTCCTTGGAAACATTCATCTTTGTAATCTCCGTGGCGTGTGCATTAATTGCGTAATACTATAGTGTAACATACTAGTTAGGTAGGAGTTCTAATCCCAGACATGACACCTGTGAAACTGTGTGTGTGTGTGTGTGTGTGTGTGTGTGTGTGTGTGTGTGTGTGTGTGTGTGTGTGTGTGTGTAGGGATCAATGGATGTTCTCTGTGTTTCACTGTTGCAGTCATCACATTTGGGTTATCTCTGCCAGGGTAGCCCTCACCTGGCCCAAATACCAGAGGCTTAGTATTTCTTCATCGGCTGCTGTCGCTTCAGGACTGACATCAGGTCATTAGTAGTATAAAGTAAGGCAGGTGACCCATTACATCATTCTTTCTTGCCATGGAACCTGAAGCAGAAGCAATTTGCATGAGTGCCGGTCGGCTACTACCGGAGTTCCATCTTCCGAACTGAAGCTTAAGTCTTCTAAGGCTAAGTACCCCATTGGGTATCCTTTTTTCTTGCACTAACCGATGTCAGAAAAAGTTAACAATTGTTTTGCCTGTGAAAAGCAAATACCACACTGAGACTTTCATTCTTACTGCGCCACTTGCTTAGCCCTAGACAACGACGTTCCCCTCTGTTGCTTTTGTGCTTTGTTCAATGCCAGAACTATACGTCGTCAGATCCTTATTGTAGCTACATATTTTCACTTACAGACCTCAAATTCCTATATAGTTTTAGTAAGCCATATAACAGCAGATCTTCTGAAAAAATGTAAGGCTAAAGACAGAGACAGTCTGCACAGGTCCAAGCCTACCAACAACGCTTCCGTTAAGTTAGTCATCAGTTGTCTGGTCCGCAGTGAGGGGCTTTGCAGCCCACTTCTGTGGATTCACAGGCCACTACCAAGACTCTTTCGGAGTCTGATATGCTGAAAAACTCGTCTTTGACTAAGGAACCTGTGGTTGTCTCTCCCTTGGATGGTTCCAGAGCTGCTGAGCAGACACTGGCTTCTGAGGAAGCACTTCGCACTACCAATTCTCAACACAAACCAACGACTTCTTTCGCATCTACTGTTCTTTCAAAAATGACCGAGTTTCTTAGACACATGGTACGAACCACACCCAAGAAACTGATGATCCACTCTCAGTCACCTGCTTCTTTGCCTCAGTCTCAAATGCTTAAAATGGTGGAAGACATTATCATGCTTATCAGGGCAAGCCAAGCTACCACTTCCAAAAGAAAAAGAGATCTGTCCCCATTAGTTTTGTCTGGACAGGATTCTGATGACTCTGATGCATCTGAATATGAAGTGCAACCCCTTTCAGCTTATGAGGATTCTGATGCAGAGGATTCCATTCCCTCAGCCACTCCACCAGAGGACTTTTCCTTTGGGCAAACCCTTCATACTTTAAGGGAGCATTCCCAGTGAGAATGTCAGGACTACCCTCAGTCTAAAAACAGTCTCAGGGAATTCTTAGATCTTCCACAGCACAGACCGCTGGCCATCCCCCCAGTCCTGGATGTTGTGGATGATGTTTTCCTGGAATCCAGTTTGACTCCTGGCACCCTATCTCCTGTACCCAGAAAACCTGACAGGTATTACAGAGTCTTTGACTCAAACAAACTTCTTTTCAAAAATCCTACTGCTGATCTTGAGGTAATTTTCTCAAGGGCCTAAAGGTATTAAAGCAACCTCTGCTAAGAATCCCACCCCCGTCAGATAGGGATTCCCAAGCACTAGACAGATGGGATAAAAAAGTATACACCTCTGCTACTCTTGCTATTAGAGCACTAAATTACCAGTTCCATATGCTAAAATTTCAGCAACATACCATGGAACTCCTCAAACAAAAAGTGTCTTCCTTTCCTGCTTGTGCAGAATCTAAAGAGGTACAAGAGTTAATGCATTCTGCAAGTCAAGTAACTAAGCACACCTTACACTGTGGTTTTGATGACCTAGAAGCTTTTTGCAGGGCAGTAGTCACTGGTTCTGTCCTTAGAAGGCATGCATGGCTTAAGGAACAGTCCTTGCCAGACCATGTTAAATCTAAATTGTTGGATGCATCCTTGCACAAAGACAACTTATTTGGCACCAAGGCAGAGGAGGTCTTAAAAAATGGAAGAAAAAGCTAAATCTATGCAGACAGTTAAGGATTTCTTACAGGTCCAGCCACCCAGGTTCAGTAGGCATTGCCCCTCCAAGCACTGGTCCTTTCCTGCTCCCACCAGGTCAGTTCAGCCCAGACCTGGTGGAAGCAGATCCCCCCAGACAGCAGACACGGGGAATGCAGAGATCAAAACAGTGGAATTCCTCCACTTTAAAAACAGGGAGTTCTAAGCCACCCCCTCATGGTAAGAACTAACAATGACTCTCCTCCACCAACTCCTCCCTCTGCTCACCTTCATTTACCCATAGGAGGAAAACACTCTCTTCATGCAAGTACCTGGGCCACAACTACCAGTGTCCGGGGGTCCTCAAAATAGTGTCCCAGAGATACAAATTTTCTTTCTACAATCTTCCAACCCCAAAAGGGTTCCCAGCTCTACCTCCAAACCAGTGGGCAGGGGAGCAAATGCAGGTCCTTTCCCTGCTGTCTATGAGGGCAATAGAGCATGTTCCTGCAGAACAGAAAGGCCAAGGTTCCTACTCCAGACTTTTTCTGGTACCCAGAAAAGAGGGCACTGGCACCCCATCCTCGATCTATCTGTTCTGAACACCTTCCTGGTGATACCAAAATTCTAAATTCTCACCCTCCAGCAACTGCTACCCAAGCTCTCCAAGAATGCTTGGCTAGCCACCCTAGACCTAAAAGAGGCCTACCTCCACATTCCTATCAGGAAATCATGCAGGAAATGCCTACATTTTAGGGCAGGATCTCTGCACTTTCAGTTCCCTGCACTTTCCTTTGGCTTATCTACTACTCACAGAGTTTTCACAAAATGTCTGCCTCTGGCCATTGCCTTTTGCAGACAAAGGAATATCCACATTTACCCATATTTAGATGACTGCCTAATTCAGACAGACAGTCAGAAAAAGCTGCTCAGGCACCTGGCCTTTGTAAAGTCTCTACTGACCTCCCTCCGGTACACTATCAATGAAAAGAAATCAAAACTAGTACCCACCCAAAGGATTATATTCCTGGGAGCAAGCCAGGACACAGCATCCCAGATGGCATTCCTTACACTAGAAAAGCAAACTTACCTGACAGCCTAGTTCTCTCAACTAGCCACCAGACCCCAGTTGTCTGCAAGGAAAATCTTGCAAGCTCTGGAGTTCATGGCATCTTGCATTCTACTCATTCCATATGCCAGACTGCATATGTGGAAACTTCAGTGGTACCCAAAAAGCCTTTGGTGTCAACACTCTCAAGATCTGGAAACTCTTAAGCCCATGATACCTTGCCTCAGGAAAGATTTTCTTTGGTGGGCAGCAGCCTGCTCCCACAACAAGAGACTACCTTTCTCACCAACCCCCTGCCTCCCAGACCCTCACCACAGATACATCAGACTATGCCTAGGGAGCAGCCCCTTTCTCACACCCTGTCATCAAACAATTCCTAAGGGGGGCTAGCAACTTCAGGCCACCCAGAAGAGCACCTACCCCATCTTGGGACCTTAACTTTGTGTTGGAAAACCTCACCCTGCCCCCCCCTTCGAACCAACATCTTTAGCAGAGTTAAAATTTCTCTCCTGGAAGACAGCTTTTCTTTTGGCCATCACTTCAGCCAGAAGGGTCTCTGAGCTACACGCACTCATGGCTCTGAAAGACGTCATCATCTTCCATGCTGACAGGGTTTCCCTGAGGACTTACCCATCCTTCATGCCCAAAGTGGTGTCCAGTGTGGCTCTCTACCAATCCATTCATTTGCCCACCTTTTTCCCTAACCCACAGAACAAGGGGGAAAAATGTGGGCAAATGGATGGATTGGTTGAGAGCCACATTGGATACCACTTTGGGCATGAAGGATGGGTAAGTCCTGAGGGAAACCCTCTCTAGATATGCACAGACAGCTCAAATTCTATTTAGACCAGACTAAATCATTCAGAACGTCTGATCAGTTGCTGGTTAGCTTTGTTGCAGGGGCAGGGGGCAAAGCTAGCTCCAAAAAACAATTTCTAAATGGATAGCACACTGCATCCATTTCTGTTACAAGCAATACAGAAAGCCTACCCCTAAGGCGGTCAGGACTCACTCCACCAGAGCAGCCTCCACCTCTGCAGCTTTCCACAGAGGAGTCCCCACCAGGGACATCTGTTCACACTTTCACCAAACATTACCACCTGGCTATCTTCTCCAAATCCAGGGCAGGCCTTGTCACTGCAGTCTTGCATGGCATCCTAGCCAGCCCCTAGTTTCCTTGACTGCCTCCACCCTTTTCCTCAGCTTTGGGAATCAACCCAATTGTAATGACTGCAAAAGTGAAACACGAACATAGTACAGTTGTGTACACTTACCATACATGTAGATGTTTGAGTGTATTCACTGTTGCAGTCCTGGTTTCCCTCCCTCCATCCCCCACTTCTCTCTCTCTCTCTCTCCTTTCAAGGGACATTTTGTCCTTTACTTTCTACTGGTTGGGGTATTTCACCATAGCCTGGCTCCCACTTGGGGACTCCTGACATTTAGGGCAAGAAAAAATGATTTAATGGTGTCATCTGCCTTACTTTATACTACTGATGACCTGACATCAGCCCTAAAGTGACAGCAACTGATACAGAAATACTAAGCCTCTTGTATTTGGGCTGGCTGAGGGCTACCCTGGCAGGGATAACCCAAATGTGATGACTGCAACAGTGAATACACTTGAACATCTATGTTTATGGTAAGTGAACACAACTGTACTTTGTGAGCCCATTCACATTCACTACACCTCCCATTGCCCTACTTTAGCAAGCCTGCTGATATCAGTCACCTTGAAATACCTCCTTGGACAAGACTCAGCCCTGTAAGCTCCATGACACATGCAATAACTGCGTAATCCCATAGTATGATGTACTAGTTAGGTCCCTAATCCCAGACATGGCAACTGTGAAGCTGTGTGTGTGTGTGTGTGTGTGTGTGTGTGTGTGTGTGTGTGTGTGTGTGTGTGTGTGTGTGTGTGTGTGTGTGTGTGTGTGTGTGTGTGTGCGTGCGTGTGTGCGTGTGTGTGTGTGTGTGTGTGTGTGCGTTTAGAGAGTAATGCTTTTGAGGCCATTCACAGTCACTACACTTCCCATTGCCCTACTTTAGCAAGCCTGCTGATGTCAGTCACCTTGAAATACCTCCTTGGACAAGATTCAGTCCTGTAAGCACTGTGGCACGTGCGATAGCTGCATAATGCTATAGTGTGATGTACTAGTTAGGTAGGAGTTCTAATCCCAGACATGGCACATGTAAAACTGTGTGTGTGTGTGTGTGTGTGTGTGTGTGTGTGTGTGTGTGTGTGTGTGTGTGTAGAGAGAGTAATGCTTTTGAGGCCATTCACAGTCACTACATCTCCCATTGCCCTACTTTATCAAGCCTGCTGATGTCAATCACCTTGAAATACCTCCCTAGAGAAGAGTCAGCCCTGTAAGTTCTGTGGTGCATGCTATAGTGTGATGTACTAATTAGGTAGGACTTCTAATCCCCAATGTGGAAATTGTGAAACTGTGTGTGTGTGTGTGCGTGTGTGTGCGTGCGTGTGTGTGTGTGTGTGTGTGTGCGTGTGTGTGTGTGTGTGTATAAAGTAATGCTTTTGAGGCCATTCACAGTCACTGTACACCTCCCATTGCCCTACTTTAGCAAGCCTGCTGATGTCATCTACCTTGAAATACACCTTTAGAAAAGGGCTAGCCATATAATCTCTGTTGTGCGTCCCATAAATGTGGAACAATGTAGTAGCAGTAACTACACAGTTATGGGTTTGAATCTCATCTGTTGCTAGTGTTTATGTGTGTACCTCAAAGATTTTGTTCTCATTTACAGCCAGTACACATCTCAGAGCCTGACGTTAGTAGTCCTGCAGATACCATTCACCTTACAAGTATCTGTTGCAAAGCCTAATCCATGTCAGGTCAGTGGTGCATGTGGTAAATCTGTAACATAATGGTCCGTAAAGGTTGTTAGATAGAGGCTTGAACCTCACCCCTAGCAAATGTAAATGTGTGATTAGGGTAAAATTATTTTTGGGATCTCTCATCCACTACATCACACAATGCCAGTATTTACAAAGGCTGGTGATGTTCCTAACCTTAGAAGTACCTTGGGACAACATCTATCCAGTATGCTCCATGGGGCATGTGATAAATGTGGTATACTGTAGTACCCATACATAGCCAGGTAGGGGTTTGAATCTCAGTACTGGCAAGTGTGTTTTGTATGTGTCTGTCATTAGTATCCTGTGTGGTTGGGTGCTGTGATTGTGTAATGACAGGATGAATTGTAGGGTGGGTTTTGCTAAATTATTATATTGAGGACCTACTATATGTCACAATGTCCACCTTACAAGGGCAACAGATGTCAAACAGCAAAGAGGCTGGTGTAGATAATCCATAGCCCTATATGTGACATTATGGATCAGTGAGCAATATAGGCAACCCTTGTATTAATCAGAGAACACTCTCCACCCATGTCTCATACACAGACACACTTGGCTAGGCAACAACCACTATATTGGTACTTCCCTGCATATTGCCCACAGATAGTAACCACAGTGTGATTGCAGTGGACTACATGCCTGTTGACCACAACACTGCCACTGACATCAGAATGTACTGTGATGTGTAAATTCCACTGACTGTGTGTTATCTAGCAGGTAAAAGGACATGGCACCCTGTTCCATCCCTACAATAGGCAAATAAATGCTTACAGTGGTCCTTTGCTATGTTCACCACTGAACGCCTACAACAACTGTAGAGTCTGCAAATGTAACCCACAAAGGGAATGCCATGCCTTATACACATGCCCTGTATGGACAGATGCCACTAACTCCACTGAATACCCGTATCATGCTGTCAATGTAGGTACAGGCACAACCTCAGTTCCATAGCCAGGTCTCACCAAATTAGGTCAGAAATGCCACATCAGATGATACAAATCAGTTCACACAACATGCCCCAGAGACCTCAAGTACACTTCCACAAGTCACAGAACATGCATGTGGGACATGCACAATCCAGACATTGTCCATATTATGGAATATAGATCACATACATGGCACACATTGCACATCACTGGCCACCCACGATAGTAACCCAGATGAGTGGATGGTGAATACAATACCCACTTGTGTGGGCCAATCTAGGGACTACACCCCTGAGCCACACTGGAGACCATTGTCATGTGGCTTGATGCCAAGATATTCCCTTTGCCTAGCCTTGTACAGCCTTCAGGCACAGTCAACTACCACACACCTATGAAGCAATGAACCCATGCATCTCAGTACTGGCAAGTGTGTGTGTGTGTGTGTGTGTGTGTGTGTGTGTGTGTGTGTGTGTGTGTGTGTGTGTGTGTATGAAGATTAATGATTTTGAAGCCACTCACACTCACTACACCTCCCATTGTCCTACTGTAGCATGCCTGCTAATGTCAGTCACCTTGAAATAACCCTTTGGCCATATATCAGCCTGATAAGTTCTGTGGTGCATGTGATAACTGCGTAAAACTGTAGTGTAGCAAGCAGGTTAGGTAGAAGTTCTAATCCCGACCCTGCCAACTGTAATAACGTGTGTGATTCCCTGAGAGAGTGTGGGTATGTCTTCCTTAACACCTGTTTTGTGGACATTCACATGTACTACACTTCCCTTATCCCTCCTTTATCACTGTTGCTGATGTCACTCACCTTCAAAAATACCCTTGGACAGCTCTCCAACATGTAGGCTCCATGGTGCGTGCAATAACTACATAACAATATTATAGCAATATACAGTCAGGTAGGGGTTTGAAACTCAGTACTGGTAAGTGTGCATTTGTGTGTGTGTTATCAGTGTCCTGTTGGGTGATTGTGTAATGACAGCATCTATTGCAGTGCGGATTTTGCTACATCATTATATTGAGGAGCTACATGTCCCATTGTCAACATTACAAGGCCAACATTTTCCAAACATTGTAGAGATTGTTGTTGACAATCCTCAGCCATAAATGTGTACAGCCATGTGCAATTACCATGAGACAGTATGGATTAGTACACAATATATTTATTTTTAGATCAACATTTGTCACTTAGTGATGGTAGTGTTGTTCTTGGTTTGCTTTAAAGACTAATTACTAGGACGATCTTGCTAGTAAACAATGTTCGTCCGAGTTGTTCAGTTCACCATTAGGGAGTGTACCGAATGGTAGAACTTATTACTTGTATATGTTAGAACACCTTTGAGGCTTGTTGTTGGTTAATTATTTTAAGAAATGGCATATTTTCACTTTACATAGATTTGATTAGTACCATTTTTGGAATAAGCTAGTATGTATGCTTAAACAGAGGATGGAAAAAGTATTTACTAAGACCGCTGCAATTCTTGTGGAGATAGATACATGTTTTGAAGCTGATTTTGTACGTTTCATGTTTTAATATTAATGAGCTTACACGTAATAGGTCAGCTGATTTTAGATCACATGATTTTACTTTTTTACTTAAACTTGCTAATGTCTTGGTTTTTGTAATCTGAAGAAGTTGCCATATAAGCGGCAATGAAAAGTGCTTAATTAGACAGTGTTCAATTTACAGTGTTTGTGACCTGCTTGACTTGTTGGGACCTTTGAGTACTTGGTCATGTTATTTTTTTAGTGTGTTTTTCGTAGTACACACTATAGACAACCGTCATAATGCCCAGATACCACTCTCCACCCATGGATCATACACAAACATGCTTGGCTCTTACTATCCTACTCCCTTCCTTTCTTACTTTGTCTCTGTCTCTGTCTCTCTCTCTCTCTCTCTCTCTCATTCCCTCTCTGGTGAATGTGGAAAAGTACACCTGCTTTGCTTAGGCAGCAGCTTGAGTTTTGTAAGTGATGCTCATGATCAGCTGATGGCCTGTGCATGAATTGCAGTCCCCCACTTGCTAATTGCATGTGGAACAGCTGTGGTATCATTCCTATAGCCAATTGCATGGAAACACTCCTATAACTAAGCACTTTATGTGGGTGTTGGCCCTTTTCCTTTACTGTGAGCAGGACTTCATGTGGGTGTTTGACAAACAGCATCACAGAGGGTAGTTGGATATACCTCTTACAACATACACTGTGGAGACAGGCCAACAAACAGGAAGAGGATGTTCCAGACATGGGGACAGAATGTAAGTACTGCTCTTCTACATTTGAAGTAATGTTGTTTTAATAGGGTTTGTGTGGATATGGCTGTTCTACATGGTTTAATGTTTGGCATGACAGTGTTGTGTGGTTGAGGAAAATCTCACCTGTAGGGCTATCTGCAGATTGATTAGAGTTTGGAGTCTTACATGTGTCGTGTTACTCACACATTTCCTATCTTTAGAAATCCAGTAGCATACTCCGATGATTGCAGTCAGTACATGGTGACATCCATGTGAGTTACTGATGTCCTATCCCTCAGAAGACATATGTCACAACAAACCATGTTATACCAGTAAATGTATGGGTTTATCACAGCGACATGTCAATATTGGCCCTGTGTTTGTGCCTCCAATCACAAGTCTGTCAACCTTTGTACATATGTCATGCAGTAAGAGGAGCATATGTTCAGTACGTCATTATTTACTGACATCATACCTAATAACAAGACAGTGAGACATCAGACTGCTGGACATGTTATGCATAGTAGGCCTTAAATTTGAGGACAAAACCTGGACATTATGTTATAGTGTGCACAGTAGTGAGGTCTGTGTACTTATGGTGACTGTTGACAGAGTGTGTATTGTGAATATGTACCTTGGCCTGTGTACAGACTGTGGTAGATGTCATTGTTCTTGGTCCTGTTCTATATGATGTTGCATGCTGCTCCAGTGTATGGTACCCTATCGGCATACATGTTTGTAGGGAGAGACCAACACATACCATACCACAGTCAGGCATTGGAATACACTGTGTATTGGCCCAGTATATGTAGGGTTAGTGTGTGAGTGGCACATATGAGGATGGTGTTGTTCACACAGTCCATATACTGTAATATTAATTATGCTTACCATATGTGACTGTGGCTGTGTTCAGGTTGGTTGTGAGTATGCACTTTCACACAGGTGTCTGTTACTCCATGCTGTTGCATGTCTGTAGAGCCTGCTATATTGGCAAGCACATGTGTGTTACCCCATAAGAAATGTAGGCCAGTGTTGTGGCAGTCTGCCTGTAGTTTGCACAGTGATTTGTGACATGCCTAGCAGCTCAGTGTATTTACCTAGTGTGATGTTATGTCCAGATATTTGTCAGATGCACTGTTGCCGGGCCACCATAACTGTTGTGTATTTCTGACAAAACAGTGGGATGCTGTACAGATGTATGTCACTAACTAGTGTGTAGTATGTGGGCTTATGATCTCTGCTCCTCCGGTTATTAGGACAGACAGGAGTGTGTGAATGCATAAACTATCTGAGCTTATCTGTTCCAGTATTTTCATGATATCCCCATTTACATGGCTGTAAACATCCACTTGCACTAAGGGGCTCTGTGTATACCTCTGGACAGATCAGAGTGTGTCAGACTGTCCACATTTATTGAGCATATCTCTGCTGTATTCCACAGGATCATTACTGTGATTTGTGTGGTACTGCACTATGATGATCTTATGATGTCTGCCAGTAACTGATGGCGTACATGTCAGTATCAGATGTGACATCCCACACATTTCTGTTAAGACAACCCCTGTTACTGTAGCAACATTCTACATTTATGCCTGTAATACTTACATGACATCCCCTTGCACTAAGAGGTTGTGACTATTCATGCAGAGGTATGACCCCACTACATGTTATGACATATGTTATACATATATGGATATATATATATATATATATACAGGTATATACACATATACATACATACATATGTATATATATATATATATATATATATATATATATATATATATATATATATATATATATATATATATATCAATAGCCACGGTGGTATGGCAGTAGCGTTGTTACCTCACAGCAAGAGGTTCTCTTTTTCAATTCTCGGAGTGGCTTGGGGAGTGCTTTCTGTGTGGAGTCTGCATGTCCTCCCCATCATTGAGTAGCATTGGAAAGACATGCATGCATAAATGGGCGTGCCTTAGTTGAAGGTTGGGCGTCGAGCTGGCACCTCGGCGTTTCGTAAAAATCTACTGCCAATCATTAGCAGACCGGAGTTCCGCTGTGGCGACCCCTTACCGGGAAAAAGCCAAAAAGAAAGAAAGGGATATATATATATATATATATATATATATATATATATATATATATATATATATATATATATATATATATAAATAAATATACATACACACACACCTATATATATATATATATATATATATATATATATATATATATATATATATATATATATATATATATATAAAATATACATACATCTATATATGTATATATATAATAGACACACTTGCCATAGTCACCATGCTGTCCTGTCCCATGCCGCCACCCATCAATTGTCCCTCATCTATGGCCACTGGTGATAGGGTATGTATAGGCAATGTGACTGTGTGTGGAGATGGGGTGAATAACTGTGGGATGTCAACCGATGGCACAGCTTCAGCCCCTGATGACCCTGCCTGTACCTCACCATACCTATCATCATTGTCAGAGTCTGTATGGACACTAACATCAGTTTGCCTGCAGGAGGGACCCTGGCCCATCTCGCCACCTGTGAGGGGAAAACAAAAAATGCACTTTAAGACCTGTACGTCATTGATTAACTATGCACACACTCAAACACACACACACACACACACACACACACACACACACACACACACACACACACACACACACACACTTACAGGTGAGGTTGCAAAGAGATGTTACACACAGACCTCTCATTACCCAACTGTCAACATGCATGACATATGGCACTCAACAGCATGCACTGCAGCTATAGTCAATCAATGTTACCAACATTACACATCTCTGTGATGCATGAGTTGTGTTAGTAGGTGGTGCCCCTTCCCCGGGAACACACTGCATCCATGTACACAGCATTGTTGTGCACCTGTTCAGCACCCTGGCATGTACTGTGCACCATAACTTACAGGTGTACACACCATTGCTGAATGTGTATATTTGTGTCAGTTATGTTTGCTCTGCTGCTCACAGCCCCTATGTGTTTATCCGACACATACCTGGGATGATATGAGGACAGATGTCAATAGTGAATGCCTGATGTCTGATTTGCAGATCTTATCATCAGCGGTCATGTATGAGCAATAAAATACAATTACACTGACAACCTTCAAAGCTTACTGTGGCTATGAGGAGTGTACACACCCTTATTGATATGGCACCCTCTTCCCTGATATGCCATGGGGCCACAATACTGCATATGTTAACATTACACAAACCTGATATGTGACATATGACCTGTGCAGTCAAATGCAGTATCAAACAAATGTGTTAGTTGTGCAGATGCTGATTGAGATGCATATAATATGTGGGTGCATAAGTGTGCACACCCTTAACATGATGATTTGTTGCATCAACTGTTAAGTATACTACAGCAGTCGCTATTCCTGGAAGGGGTATACTAGCATGGCCCATCTGACCTTGCCAGTATTTGGTCACTCTGCCCTACAAATGTCCCCCAACTCTGCCATATTGCAAGGTCAACTCATGTGCACAGCCCTTGGAGGTCACACAGTGCCTTCACTATTGCTGTGGAGTCTGGGTTATGTCTGCCACAATTCATGACCTTGACTGTGTGCAGATACAGCCATTCTTAGTGAACTTTGGATGTCTAATTCAGTTCACTGTTGTGTTTCAGGATGTCACCCCTCCCCATCCTCAGCCTTTTTGCAGATGCTTAACAACTATGGGGCTACATATGAATGTTATTTTGCAGTGTCCCAAATTCAGAATACCATGTGTACCAGCCTAGTCCCTGCTAATGAATGGCAAACATACAGGTGTACACTGGCACCAGGAAGGTACAGATGAAGATGTTGGGCCTGAAGTGGAGTGAGGTGTTGCTTGTGCAGCACATGAATCTTAATTGATACTGTCTGTAGGTTTCGAACTTGGCCTTAGTACACCATTACACATTGCATCACATGCCTTTGGGGGACTTTGATGTTATGCATATGTTACCTGAAGAGAGGTCTGGCTGATGTTTCCTGTGGAACAACTTTCCCATCTGATTATCCTAACCCATAGGCCACACTTATGTAGAGTCCAGGTGATTGTCAACACAGGTACAACACAGCCAGTACTTGGTAGACATTCCTGCAACAGCCTCAGTGTTGTGGCATGTTTCTAGGCAGCCTCCATGACCAGTTTGCAATGTTACTTCAGTTCAGGAGTTGTTGTTCATATTCAGACTTTTTACAGTTTGCGATGTGTCATCATCTGTCTTGGATGGTGATTTGTTTATTTTCTACATTAATGTTGACCCATACTTATTCGTCACATACATAACTGTCTGCACTGTTTGCCATGGTATCTGCAATGTTGAGGTAAGGCTACATTTCCCACTCCTGCATGCTACCTGTTGGATATGGGATCCATTCCATTGCTTGTAAGATGTGTGCAAGCCACGGCTGCCTCTGTTGCAGTTGAGTGGGCAAATGTGATGGAGATACAGCTTGGAGAGCAGACCATGTCTTGGTGTGACATTGAGGACCTGTATTTGATGGAAGGTGCGTAATCATGAAGAGTGAATGCTGTCAGTACCTCAAAAGCTGCTTCCACAATATGTTATTTGGAGTTGTGCACACATATGCTTCCAGTGTTTGTTAAGGTATGTATTCCCCATATTTTCTGTTCTAACACAGCATTCCATATTACACATTCATTGCTCATGTTAGGATCACATTACAGGTTGTAAGGGTTGTGGAATGTGGTATTATGATATGCCGTTGTGTAGATCTGTAACAGTTGCCATTGTAATAGTGGTATATACACTCTTGTAGCACTGTATAAGGGTGATGTTTCAGACATGTTCCTACTGTAGGCTATTTGTCCCACCATTATGTTTATCTCTGTGCACACATCTTGCAATGACAGGTTGTTAGTTATACTGCAGGACTCTTACATACTCTTCAGATATGCCACCATGGTGACCACTGTGATGCAGTGCAGTTAACCGCAACAATAAGTGAACATGTACAGCATGCATTATGAGTAGGTGTGTTAAATGTGTGCATGGCAAATACCATGGCCATAACGTGGCCGGC
Source organism: Protopterus annectens (assembly GCF_019279795.1). Lineage (NCBI taxonomy): Eukaryota > Metazoa > Chordata > Ceratodontiformes > Protopteridae > Protopterus > Protopterus annectens. The sequence goes on from NC_056743.1 coordinate 1,592,551,444, forward strand.
GTATTGGCAAACCTGAACAAAAAACACCATACTCACCAGCTACAGGCTGCTGCCCTATAGTTGTGTGAGAGATGTGATGTCAGTAGCCACACCTGTGGCATTGGTACAGGGTGGGAGCAGCATTTCAGTACAACAGTACAAACCCACAATACTACAGATTATGCACATCTGTTCATTATTACACTGCAGCAACAGACTATATATATATTTTATCTCACATATGCATGATTAAACTTTACAGATGCAGACAGATAAGCAACAGTGGTCTACTGATGTGCCCTGTCACCTTACCTGCATGCTCCTTGTCCATTGTGTGGGTAGCACCAACCTCCACAGTGCTATCAGCTGGGTCTTGGCTTTGCTGGCAGGCAGGTGCCCTGAGGCCTATGGGGAGCTCCTCAGCATGTGTCAGGGGGGGGCTGGATGGCATGACCCCCCCTCGTGGCTAGCTGGTCCCTCCTAGCTGCAACAGCATACTGAGAGGTGTGTCGGATGATGCCAGTGCAGCGATGTCGGACCTGCTCATAATTGTGGTTATGCAGGCTGACATTGTTTACCCTGTGGACAAGCTTGTTCCACAGAGCAGTCCTCTTCTGCAGATCATGGGCTGTACAGACAAAGAGGGTTTGGTGGTGCTGCACCAGGTAGTTAATTATCACATCATTTTCCCAGGGGGGGGGGAGTAAACTGGAAGCCGCTCTCTAGATATGGTACCTGAAAGACATAAAGAGGAAAAAGGTCTGAGGACCTCATATTGCAAGGATATAATAGTTGTTAATTGACATCTCTGTCTCCACCCCACCATATCTACAACAATAATCTGAACACACAACTCAACGGGTATGTTCATAACAAACCTATTGTTGGGTCATATATCATATTGTACGACAAATATTGAAATGTGTTTCTATTCATGTTCCATGTTGAAACACTATCATCGGTTGCCTGTTGCTAATAATGTCACCTGCATGCCATTGTTAAGGGCCACTATGATTCCATATATGCATGTGTTCTGTTTGCTGTGTGACTGCTGCAAATCTGGTGTTTTGTGTTAATGGGGATATCAATGCATGCTGTTAGAAGTAATCCTGGATTGTGTGGACTATTACTACCCACATATGTTCTCCCTGCATGCCATTGTTAAGGGCCACTATGATTCCATATATGCATGTGTTCTGTTTGCTGTGCGACTGCTGCAAATCTGGTGTTTTGTGTTAATGGGGATATCTATGCATGCTGTTAGAAGTAATCCTGGATTGTGTGGACTATTACTACCCACATATGTTCTACAACTGCGACACAACAGCATGTTTGAGAAGGCAGTTCCAAGCAGAACCACTTCTCCTACCTCATCTGGCCATGTTACCAGGCCACAGCACATCTGGGACCTAACCCAGGACCTCATCATCTGCTGGTCCTACACTACCTTCAGGTGGAACCACCTCAGGGGATAATGTTCGTTCCCCCCCTGGGAGGACACACAGACAGGATCCTGTCACCTAAAATGAGATCCAGGGTCTGGTGCATAGGAAGCTCCACAGAGAATTGGGGGATCAGCTACACCACCTTCAGGCCCTCGGTACACAATTTCAGGGTCCACATGCTCCTCCTGCTCAGCCCTCAGCTCAGCTACCTTCAGAGCCATGAAGGTGTAGTTGTGACTGCCCATGGGTGGGGACCTTGGTCCCACTGTTCCCATTTGGGAGCTCATGGGCTTCCACTTTCCAAACACCACTCCCCATCCAAGGTGTTTACCCACCACATGTGTCATATACTGCCCCTGTATGCTGTCTTGTCTGTCTTCCAACCCAACCTACCTCCCCAAATATACCTACTATCCTTCCCCAACATACCACTCTAACCTTCACAAACAAGGATAATGTGTTCCTAGCATGGATTTCACACCAAAGCAATTACTAGCTTACTAAAGCAATTATATAAGTCAGCACTAAAAAATTAAAAACACTACACCCTCACAAACTCCCCTTGAGTACCTTGTTCCCCATTGGCCCTTTTTTTCAATTATAAAGGAATTCCCAATACTATTCTAGCATGTCCAAAGGTCAATTGTCAATCTCCTCTCCGGTCCAGCTGGTGAATCTGGGAATCTTGAGGCAATGTTACGACTGCCTCATGTACACAGACAACCCTCTCCTCCTCCCAACAAATTCCAACACATGTGAGAGATGCAACCATATAGCCAAACTGGAGGCTAAGCTCTCTCAACTCAGTACTCACATAACCAGTCAGGAGGAAAAGGAAACCACACTCACTACAATTCCAGTCTCACATAGACCAACCACGACAGCAAACCAAACACATAAACACACAAAAACATACATAAAAATCTGCCTAAGCAGCAGAGAACTCCAAAGCAGACACCCAAGCAACCGCTACCCCAAAACAAAACACGTGCAACACATAGCTCACAAAGCCAGTGTGCCAAACAGTCACAGCCCTTAAGGCTAAATAACATACCTGATACACTTGTAATAGGTGACTCTATCGTCAGGCACACTGCCGTCCCACTCACCAGGCTGAACAAGAAGGTCATGGTGAGCTGCCTGTCGGGCGCTAGGATCCGCCACATAACACAAGCACTCAGGTCACTCCAAGGCAAGTACAAATATGACTCAGTCATTGTCCATGCTGGTGTGAATGACCTGAGACGTACCTCCCTGGACTACATGAAAAGAGACATAGAGTAGCTCTCTGAGCATGTAGCCCAGGCCGGTATGGCCCTGACCTTGAGTAGCATCCTACCCTCACCAAGAATGATGCCACAATATGAAAACAAGATGATCAATTTCAACAATTGGCTTAAGTATTGGTGTCATTCAAAGGGGATCCAATGCCTGTCAGCCTGGGGTGACATGCTCGACAAGCCACGATGCTTCGCTAGGGACGGCTTGCACCTGTCACCCTGGGCTTTCGGATATTGGCAAAGGCTCTTGCTACCCCCATAGTGCCTTTTTTAGGCAAGGCTCAAAAGACAAACCCACCTCCGAGGTATCACAAGGGATAAGAAACTAAGAGTAATGCTACTCAACGCCAGAAGTCTAAACCTCAAGATGCATGCTCTTGAAACTCTCCTTAGCATGGAGAACATCGATATCTGTGCACCCCAGCACTACCAGGTTATACCTCATACCATGCTTTTCGGCCCCAAAACTTGGACCAAACCACAAAAGGAGGGGGAGTATCAATATTCGTCAAAGATACCCACACCTCCAGGTTGGTGGCACAGCACGAAGCATCAGAGACTATCCATGTGCAACTAACAGTGGGTAAAACTGCCTTCCAGTTTATAATCTGCTACAGACCACCCTCCCAACCCAGGAACCTCACTCGGCCTTCCTGAGAACACTGGAAAATATGAAGGTCTCTCCAAACACCATTATATTGGGCGACTTCAACTACCCAAACATAGACTGGGAGCATTACTCTAGCTCCAACACCCTAGCCCAAAGGTTCCTAGAATTTATAAACTCAAATGCTATGGAACAACTTGTTACCACTCCCACAAGAGAGGAAAACATACTGGACCTGATCATCACCAACATGGGGACTCTATGCTCCAGACCAAAAGTGTATCCCTCACTGGTAAGATCAGACCATAAACTAATCTCACTGGATATTCACAACTCGACCTCACCCCCTGCCCAGAAAACCACAGTGAAAAACTTCTCTAAAGCAAATTTCACACTCCTCAAAACCGAGGTGGAATCCTTCAAAGCCCCCAGGCCTGTGGTAAATACGGCCCAGACCGCAGAATCCTTTATAAACGCATTCTATGAACACCTTCAGGAATGCATGGATCATGCAATCCCAAATAAAACCAAGACCCAATCCTCCAAAGGCAGACGCCCTGTCTAGTGGACCCCAGCCATAAACAAACTATACAATAGAAGGAGGAAGCTACTACATGATAGAGCAAAATCCCAAAAAGGGAAGGCATCTCTGATCAGTATTAGCAAAAAACTACGGGCAGTCATAAAATCGTCTACGGCCAGCCTAGAGAGAAAAATTGCACAGGACACTAAGGATAATCACAAGGCTTTCTTTAGTTATGTTAGGAACCTGGGTGGGAATTCCCAGATATGCTCAGAATTAGTCCAAAATGACAAAAATACACGAACCCACAGACATTGCCAACATCCTAGCTGACAGGTTCAGTGCAAACTTCTCCCTCCCACCAAAAGGGCAAATATCTATCCCAGCAGAGTGCTGCCCCCCTGACATCTCAGATGCTCAGGTAAGAGCCGCCCTCTCCAAAGCAAAAAACACAGCATCAACGGGACCAGACGGTGTCCCGGGCTGCATCCTACATGAACTCCAAGAAGAGCTAAACCCAAACATAAAACTACTGTTCAATCTCAGCCTTACTACAGGACATGTACCCAAAAAGTGGCGTACAACAACAGTGGTCCCTCTCCACAAAGTTGGTGCCTCAACGGATCCTGGAAACTATCGCCCCATAAGCCTGACTAGCTTGGTCTGCAAAGCTATGGAAAAGATCATCATGGACCTCATAAATAAAGATATTGGGGACCTACAGACACTGGATCCTACCCAGTTCGGCTTTGTTAAGGGCAGATCAGCCTCTTAAACCTGGTCAATTTCTTTGAAACAGCCACCAAGGCCATTGACGAGGGGAAGGTGGTCCACACAGCCTACCTGGACCTCGCAAAAGCCTTTGATACAATACCTCACTCGGGCATTATAGATAAGCTCACCAGCTTAAATATAAACCCCTATGTCACTAGATGGGTTGCAAACTGGCTCAAGGACAGAACCCACATGGTTAGAATTGCTGGAGCCATGCCAGACTCCGAACCAGTTACAAGTGGCATCCCACAAGGCTCAGTCCTGGGACCTCTCTTGTTTGGTATATATTTCTCGGAGGTACAGGCCAACATGGAAGGACTGTGGCTGACCAAGTTCGCAGATGACTGCAAACTGGGTGCTATAATCGACTCTCCAGCCGACACAAGCATCCTCCAAAAGGGCCTCATAGAAACAGACAACTGGTGCCAGAGCCATGGCCTCAAGCTAAACTCCAAAAAGTGTATAGTCATCCCCTTTGGCAAAATTACCACATAGGTGGTAATCCATTAATCTGAAGAAGTAATTAGGGACCTGGGGACCCAAGTTGATAGCAATCTCTCATTTGACAACCACGTGGCCAAAGTGGTTAGAAAAACATTTTATATAGCCCACCTAATCATGAAGGGATTCACATCTAGATCAGCGGAGGTCATCGTGCCTCTTTACTCATCCCTCATCAGGCCCATAATTGAGTACAATACCCCTTTTGGGATGTACCTTACCAGACACCTGCAGCAACTGGAAAGACCCCAAAAGTACCTCACCAAGAGGATCAAAGGGCTCAAACAGATGCCATATGCTGCCTGGTTAAAGAAACTCCAGCTCTACTCAGTGGCATACCGCCTGCTTAGAGGCGATCTGTGCCTGACGTATAAAGCCATGTCCAACCCAGAATTAATGGACATGCTGCACCTCAGAAAATCCAAATCCCATCAAGCTATGCACTCGAGAGACCTGAACCTCAGCACTGAAATAAATAGGACATGCTGGAGAGACAGATTCAAAACCCAGAGGCTCCCTTCACTCTGGAATAAAATCCCAGTGAAGGTTAGGCAGAGTCCCTCATTGACTCTCTTCAAGAGGAATCTTGATGAGTGGATGGAAGATCGTAGGTTTACCCCGGGTATCACTTCTGTATCACTGTTAGACAGAGGCACAGTATACTAACCTTGAAAAAGGGCATAGCAAAATTAATTTAAAATGGGTGGCAAAAGCCAAACACACTCTGGCTAGGCTTATAAATGCCCTAGGGCAGATAGCCTCGTATGAACCTATGAACCAGACATAACTGTCCATTTCGCACACGCTTACAACAGTAGGGGAAATGTGTATATATATATATATATATATATATATATATATATATATATATATATATTTTGTTTTGTTTTATATATATATATATATATATATGTATGTGTATGTGTGTCTGTATATCTGTAGACATACATGTGTGTATATATATATATATATATATATATATATATATATATATATATATATATATATATATATACACACATACACACACATATATGTATATATATATATATATATATATATATATATATATATATATATATACACACACACATACATATATATGGTCCACACTCTCTAAATCTCCTTCCTCCATAGTTGCACTGTTCTGCCTTGCTACAAAACAGAAGAGGGTCACATGTGGACACAGCCTAACATTAGGGGGTACATATAGGGACAGATTGCTGGTAAGCCTATTACAAACCTATGAAGTTTGTGCATGATACATTTCATGTTAACATGACTGTCCTGCAGGTGGTGGGGTCTGAAACTCATGTGTCTATCATGACTTCATTACTTCCACCTTCAGCTATTTGCCACACTAATATATATGTTTTGAGGTACAGAACACACATTCTGATGGCTTACATCTTGTCATTCAGTGCTGATCTGCACAGTTGACAGGCATGGCCCACTGCCCACAGGACCAGATGCTATGTTCATAGCAGTTGTTTAGCAGGACATCATTACAGCAACAAGTCCTGATGGCATATATAGATCTTTCCACACCATCTAGCCATTATTACAGACCAAGCACTATATTCAGTTACATGCATACATGTTTCGCATACCTGTTTTAGTATTGTCCTCTCGACTATGTACACTTTATGTGTCACTTGTTGTATTTAATTTTGTTTTGGTTTGGTTTGTAGTATTTTCTCTGTTTCTCTCCCTCCACTACAGGGATTGAGCTGGTTTGAATAGGTTGCAGCGTGGATTTTGTAGGTGATGCTCATGATCAGGTGATGGCCTGTGCAACAATCGGTGTTCACCACTTGCTAATTGCATGCAGCCAACTGTGTAGTACTTCCAGTTACCAATATCATGGCAACCCACTACTATAAATTGCTACATCATGTGGGCGTTGTCCCTTTACCTTTCCTGTATAGAAGACATCCTTCTTGTTTGTGGGCAGCAGTATTACAGACAGCAGGTAGCAATACCTCTTACAACAGGACTTGCAGACACAGGCCAACTACATATTTGTATAAGGTTCCAGACCTACAAATAGTGTGAGTATTGCTGTTATATGCATTGAATACCACTAGTTTTACAGGGTTTGTGTGTACATGCTAGTTTTGCATGGAATGTAGTCTGTCTGCATAGCTCTCAACTGTGGACCTTTCCACGTGAAGGCCAGAAGATTGGCTGTTATGTTTTGTCTGTTCACCACACAGGTCTTGTCTCTGATATATCACTGGCATTCTCTCTGTTGAGTGCTATCAGTACATGGCAACATCCATGTGTGTTTCTGACTTCATATTCCTGAGTAAAAGAATGTTGCAAGCAGTCTTGTAACACCAGCAACTTTCACAGTGTATAACAGCAATATTGCAAATATGGCCCTGTGTTCCAGCCTCTGTCCTCCACCTATATACCAGGCTTTGTCCAGCTGTCATGCAGTAAGAGGTTGTTACGTAGTGGCCTATCATTATCTAGTGCTAGGATTCCTGCTATCATTCCATTGATGTTGTGGACTCCCACACAAATTGTGGGGTAGGGTCCATATATATGAGAGCTACAGCTGGACAAAACGTGTGTGACATTGTACAGTCCAAAGGTCAGTGTATGTAAAACACTGTTATATGCCCTTCTAAGACATTTTATGAGGGTGGGGTATGAATTGTTTTTAACCTAGGCTGTTACAACATGTGAGAGACATCAGTAGTTAGACACATAAAGGTATATGGCTGTACATTTTCATACATTTCACCATGGGAACATTGGTGGGCTAGAGCTTATTGTCTTACAGACAGTTCTGTTTGTCAGCGTGATAGTGATGTTTTAAGTTAAGCATTGTTATGTAACAGATCCATTTTCATTGTGACAACTTAATTATTTTCCACCTAGGGGTTGAGTACAGAGTGTAATTGGAGGCTGCTGAACTACATCTGTAATTAATAAGTGTTGATTGATTCTTATCTTCAAGGCACGTGTTTGTCTTTACTGTTGTACTACTTGAAGGCCTTAGCCTGGACAGCAACATATGTTATGTTTTCATATTACTGTATCAAATGTTTTGTTTGAGAGTTGCATTACTCAGTTATTATGTATGTCAAACACCTAACTGCTATAAGAAATGGCATATACAACCAAAATAGTACACAAATAAACATTTCTATGTATGCAAACTTGTGTGTGGTGTCATGTCCTTTGATTTGTCTGTGGGTATATGTTTCATACAATAATTGTCTTTTGTATGAAAGAATCAAACAATGGCCATTTTAAAAGGTGGCAACTGTAGGAATACTGGCTGTTTGATATGCTTTGGACCATCTAAATATACTCTTTTTCTACATATCTATAAGTAGTAATATATTTATATGTGTGTGTGTGTATATATATATATATATATATGTGTGTGTGTGTGTGTGTGTGTGTGTGTGTGTGTATGTATTATTGGAATGTTTACTGCTTCCACATTGTACATTCCCTATGATAGACAGACTGTTATGCATGATATGTTAGTGATATCATCCTGACATCGTACAGCTGAGATGGCCTACTGTTAACTTGTTGTGGCTATGTTGTGCAGGGTCCTGGGTTTGCGACTTGCAAGTGTTGGCTATTGTGTTGCAAGGCAGATCTGTTCAGCTGTGGACGAGGGGATGATATCAATAATTACAAGAGGTACTTATTTTGGGCCCCTTCACCCCCATTAACAGTGCCTTTGGTAAGATGTTTTGCAGTGAGAGGTTCAGAGTGTGGATCCAATGTGCAAAGGCAATACACATTTATATTTATATATATATATATATATATATATATATATATATATATATATATATATATCCTAGACCTGGTCATTACCAACATGGGAAATTGATGCTCCACACCTATGGTCACCCCCTCGTTAGTCACGTCTAACCATAAGCTAATCACCCTTAACATCCACATCCCACCCCCACCCCCCTAGTAAGGAAACCTCCATAAAAATCTTCTCCAAAGCCAACTTCATGCTACTCAAGTCAGAAGTGACAAACTTCATGACACCCATGCAGACGGGAGCTGAAAGTTCAACTGCTGAATCCTACACTAAGACACTGTACAAGCACATCCACTCATGCATAAATCATGCCATCCCAAATAGAACCAAGATGCTCTCTTCCAAAAAAAAGAAGCCAAACTGGTGGTCCTCTGCCATAAACAAACTTTACAACAAAAGGAAGAAACTGTTGCAGAAAAGAGGAAAATCCCAGGATGCAAAAACTTCCTTACCAGCCTCAGTAAGAAACTGAGATCCCTCATAAAATCCTCCAAAGCTAGTTACGAAAATAAAATTGCCAAAGATTCCAAAGACAACAACAAGGCATTCTATAACTATGTCAAGAATCTAAATGGAAATGCTCAGATCTGCTCTGAGCTAAAACAGAATGGCATTAAATATACTGTACCCAAGGATATTGCCAATATCCTGGCAGATCGATTCAGTGCCAACTTCACCCGCCTCTCACCCCCTAAATGGCCCATCTCAGTACCGGAAGATTGCCAAATTCCGGTAATAATGGCCACACAGGTAAAAAATGCACTCTCCAAAGCTAAGAATACAGCATCCATGGGATCAGTTGACATCCCGGGCTGTGTACTACATGAACTACAATATGAACTGGCACCTCACCTAAGTGTCATGTTTAATCATAGCCTCACCTCAGGTTTCGTGCCCACTGAGTGGCGCACAGCTACAGTTATCCCACTCCACAAGGGGGATCCACCTTGGATCCCGGAAACTACCATCCCATCAGTCTGACAAGCCTTATCTGCAAGGCCATGGAGCGTATTATCATGGAACTTATAAACAAAGACATTGGCAACCTTCAAACACTGGACCCCACCCAGTTTGGGTTCATGAAGGGCCGATCTTGTCTCCTGAACTTGATTGACTTCGAATCAGTCTCCAGAGCCATGGACAAGGGTAAGGTGGTCCACACAGCCTATCTAGACCTTGCCAATGCCTTTGACACCATCCCCCACTCTGGAATCATAGATAAACTTACTAAGCTGGGCATTAATCCCTACGTCACCCAATGGGTTGCTAACTGGCTTACTGATAGAACCCACACTGTAAAAGTAGCCGACTCCAAATCCAGCTCCAGACAAGTGACAAGTGGAGTACCTCAGGGTTCAGTCCTGGGACCGCTCTTGTTTGGCATCTACTTCTCTGAAGTACAGGCCAACATTAAGGGACTCTGGATAACAAAGTTTGCAGATGACTGCAAACTGGGAGCCATTATTGAATCCCCAAATGATGTGGATACTCTACAAAAGGGCCTTACAGAAACAGATGCTTGGTGCCAGAGCCATGGGCTCAAGTTCAATGCCAAGAAATAAGAACAAAAACACCACTATCCCCAGGCACAAATGAATCCGGTCCAGGAAAGGTTTTAAAGGCTTTAATCCACTCAAAGCAATCCACGAGTATGTGCAAACACGCAAAAAATAGCAGCAGTCAATAACGCTTATCACCAGATGTTTTCGTCTTTAACTTCATCAGTAATAACTCCATTTTGACAGCTCATGCCTTATATATAAGCCTAAAAATACAAATTGCCCAATCAGAATCAATGAATTGAAAACAATTGCTATTTAAAAACAAATGCATGAATTACACAATGTAAGTAACTGCTTTTAAAAACTAAAATCGTTTCTTATACTCACACAATTTAATACACTCTTTTAAAACTTGATTCATTTGAGTAGAAACCATAAAATATAAAATTAATAACTGTAAACCACTAGTTAAAATATAAAAATATATAAGTCAATGCTATATTGTACATTCTCTATCATTAGTCCTCTGGGATGTAACGCCATCTAGTGACATAAAATGGTATACACTATTGTTTAAAACTTCCCAAATATATGAATAAATTTATATAAAAATATAAAATGTGCTTAAAATTCATTCTAATTTCAATAAGCCTTAAAATTGACCATTGTAAGCATAAAAAATAGTTTAAAAAGTTCTCGTTAGAGCTTTGCAGCTCTAAGCTTCAGCACAGGAGCTATAGACACCATGTCATTTAACCCTGGGTTTTTGCATGAATTCAAAAACAGTTGCCAATACAATTCTCTGTATTCAATTAGGGTTTCCCACATCCCACGGGAATTTTGAATCTTGTATACATAGAAAGGAAACTTTTAGTAATTCCTATTTACATTTCTCTAGCTGTCACCCCATACATCAAAAGAAGGGGGTAGTGAAAGGACAGCTTGTCCGTTTAAGTAGAATGACCTCTGATGACAGTTCATTTCAGGAAGGTGTTGATTTTTTGAGGGACCTTTTTATCAACAGGGGTTACTCACTGGAATTTTTCAATAAAATTGTGGATGAAGTGAACAAAAAGAGAAAAGGCCCTTTTGCAGCCATCCTAGGAAAGAAATTGAGTGTAGACAGTTTAAGTCAGAATAAACCATTGGCCGATCAACACAGTGCTGGCCTTATAACCACCTACAATGAACACTCAGGATTTATAAAAAATATTTTTACTAAAGAGTGGAAAGCCTTTTCAGAAATTTCTGACTTGAATCATATTTTTGATAAAGAAGTTACCTTTACATACCGTAAAGGAAAAGATATTAAGAATATTTTGGAAAGTGGTTATAACAACAAAGTCAACAACAAGAATTCTAGACCAAAGAAAGGTTTATTCAAGTGCGGCAAGTGTCACTATTGTGCACACCTTGTAACTGGTCAGTCTATATTCTTACAGGCTAGAAATAAAACGTTATATTTAAATAGTTATGCCAATTGTGACACAAAGGGAATTATTTATATAGCAGTTTGCAAAGAATGTACATCATTTTATATTGGAAAAAGTGAGAAGGCTCAGACAAAGGATTTATGAGCATTTGTATGATGTCAGAGTGAGAAATGAAAAAAATGCGTTATGCAAACATTCCATAAAATGTATAAATTCCAGTTATCAATTTTTTGTATTGGAGGTTGTGCCCACTAACCCTAGGGGTGGGATGTGGGAAACCCTAATTGAATACAGAGAATTGTATTGGCAACTGTTTTTGAATTCATGCAAAAACCCAGGGTTAAATGACATGGTGTCTATAGCTCCTGTGCTGAAGCTTAGAGCTGCAAAGCTCTAACGAGAACTTTTTAAACTATTTTTTATGCTTACAATGGTCAATTTTAAGGCTTATTCAAATTAGAATGAATTTTAAGCACATTTTATATTTTTATATAAATTTATTCATATATTTGGGAAGTTTTAAACAATTGTGTATACCATTTTATGTCACTAGATGGCGTTACATCCCAGAGGACTAATGATAGAGAATGTACAATATAGCATTGACTTATATATTTTTATATTTTAACTAGTGGTTTACAGTTATTAATTTTATATTTTATGGTTTCTACTCAAATGAATCAAGTTTTAAAAGAGTGTATTAAATTGTGTGAGTATAAGAAACGATTTTAGTTTTTAAAAGCAGTTACTTACATTGTGTAATTCATGCATTTGTTTTTAAATAGCAATTGTTTTCAATTCATTGATTCTGATTGGGCAATTTGTATTTTTAGGCTTATATATAAGGCATGAGTTGTCAAAATGGAGTTATTACTGATGAAGTTAAAGACGAAAACGTTTGGTGATAAGCGTTATTGACTGCTGCTATTTTTTGCGTGTTTGCACATACTCGTGGATTGCTTTGAGTGGATTAAAGCCTTTAAAACCTTTCCTGGACCGGATTCATTTGTGCCTGGGGATAGTGGTGTTTTTGTTCTTAGTTTTGATTTTCCACTATTTGCTCAAGTTTGCTTCAATGCCAAGAAATGTATAGTTATCCCCTTTGGGAAAAAACATGTATCCGTGAATTACCATATAGGTGGCAGTACACTAAACACCGAAAGTTTGATAAGAGACTTAGGGACACAGGTGGACAGTGGTCTCACCTTCAATAACCACATCGCCACAACAGTCAGGAAATCCTTCTATGTGGCACACCTCATCACTAAGGGCTTTTCATCCAGAAAAAAGGAGGTCATTGTCCCACTGTATTCATCCTTCATTAGACCCATTATAGAATACAATGCCCCGTTTGGTATGTACCTCTCAAGACATCTGCAACAACTGGAAAGGCCACAGAAATACCTCACTAAAAGAATCACAGGCCTAAATCAGATGCCCTATGCTGACCACCTTAAAAAACTCCAGCTATACTCTGTCGCATATCATCTACTCAGAAACGATCCTTGCTTAACATACAAGGCCATGCCAAACCCAGAGCTGTTGGACATGCTACACTTAAAGAAATCCCAATCCCTCAAAGCCACACGCTCCAGGGATCTAAACCTTGTCATCACAATAAACAAAACATGCTGGAGGGATAGGTTCCTGACCCAGAGACTCCCCAGACGCTGGAATAGATTGCCCATACATGTCAAGCAGAGTGCCTCTTTGGTCCTCTTCAAAAGGAACCTTGACGATTGGATGGGAGAAAGGAAATTCACCCCGGGGATCACATCAGTTGCCCTGCTAGACAGGGGTCCACAGAAGTAAATAGTGTGGGAAGAAATAGCTATATATATATATATATATATATATATATATATATATATATATATATATATGCATCTACATATATAAATACATTTTCCCTACTGTTGAATGACTGTGCTGCATGATATGTTTGTGAAAACATCACATTTTATTACATCTCAAATGGCTTAGTAGTAAATCACTTTGGCTATAGTGTGCAAGGTCCTGGGTTTTCACTTGCAAGGACTAATTATTTTCTTGCAGGGCAGAACAGGGGCTATTGGAGACAGAGTGATTAAGGCACTTTAAATCAGTTGTAAGCGGGTTTGCGTGGGTTTATGTTGAGCTATGTGACGTTTACGTGAGCTCAGCTTTGCTTACTCCCGCTTATGGCAGCTTATAGCTGCTTAAACCTGTACTAATTTCAAATAAAGAAAAGAAAAAAGGGAGTTAGGAAAGTGGTGAAGTTGGGGCAAGCAGGGGACATACAAGAGGAGAAAAAGGTAGGGATGTGCAGGACAGGTGTAGGAAAGGACCATAGCTCTGCATTTCTTTGGCAGCAACAGCTGCTGTCAATGTGGGCAATTTAGAATTTGGAGCCTCACACCCTACAGGGAGGTGTGTGGGCATCATACAGTACGGATGATTGGTAGGGTTACATTGTGTGATGGGTACATGTCTCTGGGCGAAATGCAGAGCTATGTATGGGATGTGATTTTATTGTGGGACAGATGCTCTTTTTTTTTCAAGGTGAGAGTGGGATGTTAAGGAAGGATTATAGGTAAGTGTGATGGGGGAGGTTTGGTATGAGAGGTTGCATTTTCAGACAGACAAGATAGACAAGACAGCAGGCAGGGGTGGTGTATGACACAGGGGGGTAAACACTTTGACGGGGATGGCGGTTGGGAATCCGAGGCTCATGAGCCCTCCAGATGGTAGTAGTGGCACTGATGTCCCCACTCGATGGCCATCACCACTACTCCTTCACAGCCTCGAAGGTGGCTGTGCTGGGGGATGGGTTGGAGGGGCAGCCTGCCCCTCTAGCTGTGCCAGCCTCCCCTCCACCTGGTGCAGGCAGTCATCCCGCTCCATCTGGAGGACACTGTGCACCATGCCACAGACCTTGTCCTGGGTGACAACATCCTCATCACACCCCCTTGCAGGGGGGCATGCCCCATCCCCTGCAGTGGTTCCACCTGAGGGTGGTGCAAGACCAGCAGATGATGGAGGTCTGGGTTGGGTCCCAGACATGCTGGGACCTGGTGCCTCGGCCAGGTGGGGTGGGAGAGGCGGATCCACTGGGATCTGCCTTCCCATTTGTGCTATGGTGTGGAAATTAACAATGAATATTGGTTAGTCATGCACAACACATTACAACATTAGTCAAAATAGCATGCATGGA
Organism: Protopterus annectens; assembly: GCF_019279795.1. Taxonomy (NCBI): domain Eukaryota; kingdom Metazoa; phylum Chordata; order Ceratodontiformes; family Protopteridae; genus Protopterus; species Protopterus annectens. The sequence continues at coordinate 1,592,566,486 of NC_056743.1, forward strand.
TATTCCCATTTACCCAAAACAGTGCAATTATAACAGTGCCATAGCAAACAGAACCCATGCATATAGTGAATATCATTCAGGGTTGTAACAACATGCCAGTTAGTGGTATGTCAGGCAGGCAATAAAATGATTATTCAACAGGGAATATTAGTATGCACATAGTTTAAATAATAATAAACCAAATGGAACAATGGTCCCAACAGTAGAGCTTTATTTAGGAACATACCCATGTTGGTTTTAGTGTGATGGTTAGATCAGCTGAGTGGTGGGGGAAGGGACCAGATTCAATTGACAACTGCTATCAAGTATATTTGTCAGTACACTGCTATTCACTACTGTACATTCTGACCACACTTACACTCTACCTGGGCCATGGGGCTGCTACAACACACAAACAGTTGTAGATATCAACAGAGCAATCGTACCCTTATTTTAGTTATACACATCAAGCCTGTTTCTATACCAATTTCTTTATCTGTGGGCCCTGTGCATATGAACTGTGTGCACATTACATTGCTGTTTCTACACATATTTCAGATTTACATATTAGTTGCAGGCCTTGGAGTGTGTGTTGTGTCTTTCATATACAGCTACTGTAACATTTTCTGTGTGCAGGTTTCTTGGTAACTGTCAAAACTGTCCATGACAGCGTGACACTTGAGGGGCTTGTCTGGGCCAGACTGTGGAGTGTGGATTTCTATACTGCATCTATTTGTAGGACTGGGGCTAATCGACACAGCAATTGTACACCTTTCATAGTTATACACAGCATACTAGTATTTCTACTCAGATTTATTTACCTGTGTGCCCTGTATGGAAAATGCATGTGTTGCAGTACATTATTTTTTTTTCTATTTTCTTCCTTGCTGCTGACTCCTTAACTGCATTCCCTCAGCTTGCTCTCTATCAGCCAAGTTTGTCTTTTTCATCTCCATACTGATAGCATACTGTTAAAAGTCCTGCATGCTGCATTAAATGGTTGCAATGAAACTCGCTCATCACACAGCTCTGTTCTCTAACCTTGCAGTGCCTCCTTATCTGCAAACTATCAGCCAAGTTTGTCTTTTTCATCTCCATACTGACAGCATACTGTTAAAAGTCCTGCATGCTGCATTGAAAGGTTGCAACAAAACTCACTCATCACACAGCTCTGTTCTCTTACCTTGCAGTGTCTCCTTATCTGCAAAGTATGTTGGCTTAGTTTTTACATTTTACAATATACTTATTTAAGGCATTATCTACTGTACTCTCTAGCAAGTTGGTATGTTGTAAAGTAGCTTGGCAGCAAGGACCCCCCCCCCCATTTTGTAATAGACTGCCTGTTAGTTTCAACAAACTTATGTCTATTACATTCTGGACTCATTAGCCTGTGTTAAGATATTTCTTATCCAGCCTGTTTTAAGTTATTTCTTACCTGATAGTACTACACAACAAAACCTCTTATTCTTACTATGAACAGTACATAGCCTTATTCTGTTAGTGTTTTTAGTGATTGTGCTTGACTCTGGGCTTGGCTTAATCTGCTCCATTCAGCCTCGCTTTGCTCGAGCTCTCTTTGCTCCCTTCCTGCCCCCATTCCCACCCACCCCTCATATAATTTCCTTTATAGCTTACTACTTTGCACCTCCCACAACATACACCCTCCCCCTCCTGTCTTACACTCCATAATAGACTATACCTCAACCCACTTGCTGCTACAAGCTGTAACTTCAACCCCCCCACTGGTACTTGCTGGTATACACTATTATCCAAAAAAACTGTACTCCAGTGCATTTTAACTAAAAGCACCCTACAATATGTACTCCTCCAAGAGTAAAATCTATTTATTTCTAACTACATCCATCCTATTACGGCCTGTCCTACTCCTCCTTCTTATACTCACATCACTTAACATCCACTTACACCCCAAACATATCTCCCCTACAAACCCACATTGCTGTAGCCATGTAAATAATCACCAAACCTTCACCATTTTTCCATCTTCTCATTAAATACTCCCTTACCAAAAATACACTTACCTAACATCTAACTCACCCCTACCAAACACAAAACCAAATACTACACCCCCACTGATAATATGCTCAAACTCATCTACCTCCACAAAAAACATTCTCTTAGTTGGAAACATCCATCCCAACCCTGGTCCAACACACTCCACTGCTAGCCCTCCTAACCCCAAAGTCAATAATCTCCCAAACAAACATCTTTTCTTCTATTCAATAAACACTAGGAGCATTCTGAACAAAGTAAGTGAACTACATGCTTGGATCTCCCACCATACTCCTGATATCCTTGTTCTGACTGAAACCTGTTTGAAATCCCAACACCAAGACATAGAGATCTTGCCCTCTGGCTATAGGATACACCATCCAGATCAACTAAAAAGTAAAGGTGGAGGCGTTGCTACCCTACACTCTAACCACCTTACCATTTCTAACTCTACTTTTGCATCCCAAGCCTTCTCCACAGCCAAAATGTTATCTGTAAACCTAAATATTAATAGCCTTCCACTATCACCATTGTAGCAATTTACATTCCACCAGGTGATAATATCCCCCTACTGGAAAAATATGCTTGCTCATATCTCCCAACACATCCCAAATGAAACTATAATTCTTGGGAATGTCAGCATTAACTGGCTATCTCTCTCCTCTCAAAACTCCTCACAACACCTTAATCTTTACTCAACTCATCTCTGATCCCACTTATTTCAATAACTCCCATACAGCCCTGTCTCTCCTTGACTGGATTCTATTCTCTCACCCTTCCAAATACCATAACCCTGAAATGCTACCAAATTCCCTAAGTGATCACTGTCTAGTAAAAATACTAAGATACACATCCCATCAAGCTAAACCTGAAAGGTTTATACACCGACAACTAAAAACTTTAATCCTGAAACTCTCAAATCTTTATTTTTTATTTTATTTATTTTATTTATTTTACATTTGTTGACCGGGCTAGTCCAGCTGGATAATTTCCATTTTCAGTGGAGGCCCGGGGAGAAAAGCTCCACAGATTAAAACAAGGTTATAGAAATTGAACATTTACAATAAGTTCCTGTGACATAGACATTGAGTTACCATGCATACTTAATAGTCTAGATCAAGAAATAGAAAACATATAGTGCTATCTACGTATTGAGAAAGGCATTAATTCTTTTTAAAACTACACTCCCTTCAGGTCATTTCATACATATTAGTGTATATACAATTTTTTTTTTTTTTTTTTTTTTTTTTTTGAGAACAGTCATTAGATCGTTTGTGATCACATAGAAAGATTGCAGTTTTGAAATAAGGAAGTATGATAGTAGAAGGTAGAAGGTTGATTAGTCTGGATTGGTACAAGAGCAGAGCCAGAAGTTGTTAAGATGTACAAGAAGTTGTTTTTTAAAAGATCAAAGGAGCCTATAGAGGTAATCTGTGAGGCGAGGTTATTCCATATTTTGCCTACTGAGTTGGAAAAAAGGCAGTTACCTGCAGAATTAGTAATTCGAGTTGTGTTGACTTGAAGCTTTTCAGCAGAGCGTAGTTGTTTCAAGTTATTATAGGGGATTAAGAGGTTACTAAGAGCAGGTGTTTTAGATGGTTGATATAGAATGTTATGTGTTATTAAGAGTTGTTGATATATAATCTTGTTAGGAAGTTCCAACCAGTGTAAGTGTTTTAAGTTTAGACAGTGGTGAGTTCTATACTGGGATGCTGTGGCAAAGCGAGCTATATTGTGGTAGGATGTAGTAAGTTTCTTCAGGTTGCTTTTGGAGAGATTAGTGTAAATAGAGGAGGCATACAGTAGGGTAGAGATAAGATGTGATTGTGCTAAGGTGGTCCGTGCTTCTGGTGTAAGGTAGGGTTTGATTCTGTACAGTGAACCAATTTTTTTATTAACTGCTTTTATAATGTTATTGATGTGGTAATCATAGCTAAGATTATTGTCAATAGTAACACCAAGCAGTTTAGTTGTAGAGTCTGGGGAGATGAGGGAATTATCACTTGCAGTAATAGAGAAGTTTAGTTGAGAAGATTTGTGGGTAGGTGAGAAAAGTAGTAGTTTTGTTTTCTTGGGATTGAGGAGAAGACATCTTTTTGAGAACCAGTGTTCGACGGTAGAAAAGGTAGATTGTGTGAGTGACTGGAGGTCAGATTGATTGGAAGCTGTGCAAATAATGGTAGAATCATCTGCATATTGTATACATGTAGTGTTTTGGATAGATGATTGGAGGTCATTAATAAAGATAGAGAATAAGAGTGGGCCTAGTATGGATCCTTGTGGTACTCCTAAAGAGATAGGTAGTAAAGTAGATAGAGAATTTTTCCAGAGTACTGCTTGTTGTCGGTTTTCAAGATAAGATGAGAACCAGGTTAAGGAAGAGGAATCCAAAGCAAGGGATTTTAATATGTGTAGAAGAAGTGTATGGTTGACCATGTCGAAGGCTTTTGACAGGTCTAGGAAAAGAGAAGAGGTTAGTTTGTTGTTGTTACGATTACAGTTGATGGTGTTGGTAAAAGAAAGTGGAGCAGTGGTAGTACTATGTGAAGGTCTAAATCCATGTTGAGTGTTTGCTAGTAGGTTGTTATGAAGGAGATGGTTAAGTAGTTGTTTGTGTATACATTTTTCCATGATTTTAGCTAGTGGAGATAATAGCGCTATAGGACGAAAGTTGGAAAGGTCAGTGGATTTGCCTCCTTTGTGTAGGGGTATGATATGTGATATCTTCCAGATTGCTGGAAAAGTACTTTCTTTTATGGATCTGTTTATGAGGATGGAAACAGGGTAGGCGATAACTTTGGCTGCTACTTGAAGAAATTCAGCAGGAAGGTTATCTGCAGAGGGGGTAGTGGGTTTAAGTTTTTGTAAAAGAGATTGTATGTAGGAGGTAGGTATGGGTTGAAGTTGCAGGGGAGGAAGGCAGTTGTCGATGTTATTTAAGAGCAGTTGGGAAGAATCAGGGGATAAGTGGTTAGCTAGATTTTGTATGGAAGTAGTAAAGAAGGTATTGAAGTTATTGGCTATTAAAGAGGGGTTATCCGGGTCTAAGTTTTGTGGGTTTGGTGTAACTACTTTGCCTGGGGTAAGTAGATTATTGATAGTAGACCAGAACTTTTTTGGTTCTTTTTTGGTTGATTGCTGAAGTTCAAAGTAATAATTCTTTTTATCTGAAAAGATATCTTTTTTGGTTTTGTTTCTGAGTTCTTTAAAGGTTTGATGATCGGTTGGATTTTTGGAGGAACGCCATTTTTTCCAAGATTTATTTCTAAGTATAATTTTTTGTTTGGTATTAGAGGTTAGCCAGGGTGCTGTTTTGGTCTTTGTTCTAATGATACGACTTGGGGCATGTTGATTTAAGATAGCAAGGAATGCTGAGTTGAAATGTTCAACAGCATTGTTGAGTGAGAGATGTTTAAGAGGGGTCCAGTTGTATTGTGAAAGTTCTGTTAGAAATCTTTCAGGATTAAATTGTTTTTTTGAATATATTGTTTTATGAGAGGTAGGTAAGTTTAGATTAGTCTTGGCTCTAATGACATAGGTAAGAGAGTGATCGCTAAGGTCATCTGGAAGGATGCCAGTTTGGTAGTTTTGTAGGGGAGAGTTTGTAAGAATCCAGTCTAAGGTGGTTTCTTTTTTGCTTTTATTATTTATTCTAGTGGGACTATCAATTAGTTGTTTGAAACCAAAAAGATTTATATGGGAAGTGGGGTTGGCATTGTTACAAGATTTCCAGTCAATGTTAAAGTCCCCAAGGAATAGTGTTTCTTGAGGGAGGTTTATAGAGAGGTGTTCAAGAAGTTGTTCTAAAGTGGGTATGTTATTTCCAGGGGGGAGGTATGCACAGATGATGTTTATTGCTTTAGTAGTGTTGATTTGAATTTTGGAACAAATTATTTCGGCATTATTATTTTGGTTAAGGGTAAGGTCCAGAAGAGTAAGCTTTAGTTTTGTTTTATATAGAATAGCTACTCCACCTCCTTTTCTGGAGGTACGATCAAGTCTCAGAATGTTATATCCAGGTGGGGTAATTTCAATGTCTTTAATAGAAGGTTTTAGCCAAGTTTCTGATAAGCATAGAATGTCAAAGTTGTGTACTTCTAGTAGGGCATGGAGTTGACTAATTTTGTTGAAGATACTGCGTATGTTGAGATGGGCCAGGGATAATAAGTTAAAGGATGTAATGGATGAGAGAGAGAAGGGTTTGAGGTGATTTCTGTGTGTTTTGGTGGTAGTTTGAGGGCCTGGGTTGGGTTGAATGTCTCCATCTTGTAGTAGATGGAGTAATGTAAGATAGTTTTCAAGTTTATGTTTTAGGATTAAGTCGAATATTTTCTTTGTTTTAGTTTGTAGTAGTTTGCAGTGTAGTAGCCTATGGTATTTGGGAAGTAGGTATATGGATTGTGAGGAGGTATGTAAGATGGAAGGAGGTGGGGATGTTACAGGTGTACTGGTATGTTTTGAGGGAAGTGAGAATGAAGCAGTTAAGGAGTGTTCATAGGAGGTTAGGAAGTAGGTAGTTATGAGAAAGAATAATAATAAGAAGGAGATAGGTAATTTCAGTTGTGGCTGGAGCATAGTGGAAGTTGTAATAAGGTAGTTCTGAGTCAATGTGGTTTTCTGGTGTGTTGTAGATGGAGATACTGTGGAAATCTAGGGAATATGGTAGGGGCTGTAATATTGTAGGTGTGTAAGTGATAGAGGGGTTGGGTTGGTTATAGTAGGTAAGTAGGTGTGTATATGGAGGGTGGTATACAATCTCTGAGGTTGTGAGTGTGATAGGGTGGAAAAAAAGGAGGTGTGTCTAGTGACAAGGTAAATGTAGGACCCCTGGGGGTGGGTGGGATATGGGGGTAGGGTGGGGAGCGGAGCGGGGCACACAGAGTAGACCAGAGGAGAAGGGAAAAAGTATCAGAGAAGGCAAGGGGAGTCAAGGCAAGAGAAGGTAGCCTAGGAGGAGAGGATAAGACAGGGTATTTAGAAGGAGGAAAGGGATTAGGGTAGGAAGGTGAGAATAAAAGTGTAGTATAGAAAAGAATACTAGTATCCCAGATAGAGATAAGGAGAGGGTGACATCTAGTGGGCAACTGTGGAAGTGCAAATAGCAAACAGGGCAGCTTCCAGGTGAGAGCTATATAAATGGGAGAGAGAGGATAATCTATGTAGCTATCCAAGGAGTGTGTGAGGTGGTAATGGAGGAATGGGGAAAGGGTAGCTGCTGGCTGCTTAGGTAGTGGCAATCTAATAGCTTAGCAGGTACAGTTGGTTAAAACTTAATACAGCATGACTAGGTGGACATACTTTCTTGTAATCTTGAGGTAGAGGTTGGTAGGAGGAGATAGTGTCCTGAATGAGTCCAAGGTTAATGTGCAGAGAGCACCCTAGTGGAGATAATAGAAGGAATGGAACCCAGGCAGAAACACAGGGTCGATTTGAGGAGATAGCTGGTACAGGAGGGAAAGAGGAGAAAAAGATAATGTTATAATAAAATATTAACATTCAAGAATGCAATACAAGGTCAAAAGGAGGAAAAAAAACACAGGTTATTCAACTAGTAAGCAGAGCATCATAACATATAAGGGGTTTAAACACATAGAAAATATGCAAACAATGATAAACAGAGCATTGTCCTACATATGTGTGTAGCTAATAGTGTAGAGGCTATCGTTGATGCAATTCACACCCAAGTCAGCATAAAACAGTTATCCTCATGAGTAATTACATGTACAAGACAGCAGAAGCAATTTACAGTCCCTCAAGGAAGTATGCTTAGTATTACTAGTAGAATAGTGCACAAAAACAGTGAGTCCTAACGCTAAACGCATTCGCCTTTACAGGAATAGTATGTGTATAAAGTATTACATGTAAAGACTAGCCTAGGAGCAGTCTCAGTTTAAGGCAAATCTTGAAAGCTAAACGCATTCGCAATTCCATTAAAACAAATATGCACAGGCTGGGATAACACAGCATAAGGAGCCAGCACTCCCTAAAAGATACAATGCATACTCATTTATATGTACAGCATTCCTATACAGGCAGAAACAGCAAAACAACAGTCCCACGTAATTAGTACTCCATTGTAGGAAAACAGATACGCGTTAACAAGCTAAAACAGCAAGGGAGAACAGTTCCGCTTATGTGGGACTCCAAATAAGCTAAACGCATTTGCGTTTCAGTGAGCAGGAGTAGACAGGTTAATCTAGCAAACCTAACTAGTAAAGAACAGTTTTATTCCAAAAGCCATACCTGTTTGTTGAACACTATCGCGTATACCTGAACGGCATACATACGCAAGCTTTAAATCTTACGCAAGGTAAAAATAGAAAAACAATCAGTTCCCTTTACATTGATTCACTTATTTAGTAGTACATTATAGTAATACGCATTCGCGTTTACAAGCAGAAACCGCTAAACACAACAGTCCTGCCTATGTAGTACTCTTAATTAGTTAAACGCATTCGCGTTTCCACGAGGGCAAGTACACAAGATAAGTTATCTATCCTAATGGTAAGAGAGCTATCTTACTTCAAACGTAGTACCTAATTGTTAAACGCAGTCGCATTAACTTGAACGACATGCATATACAAGCTGAAAGTATCGAAATCAAGCAGACCCCTTTTCATTGAATGTAGTACCTGAATAACAGGTTACTGCAGTGTTATGGCTCCAGGCAAGCACATGTATCCTTAAGTAGCAGTTAATCACAAGTTCAAACAACATTCATAGTAAAACATTTTAGACAATAAACAAATAGTAACTTACTGCAGAGTATTAGCGCACAGCCAAGCACACACAGCAGCAACGAGGTGGGCAGATTTAAAGATGGCGCCCTTAGGCTAGGGGACCAACTATATAAACTTTCAGAGGAAGTCACTGGGAAGGGGGCAGGGGTGATAGGAGGGAGCCAGGTGTAAACCGGAAAGGGAGGGGAGTGGTAAGACCTGACCGACAATGGATAGAATAGTAAGGGTTGTAGTAGGGAGATATGGTTAGAAAAGGAGATAGGAGGATGAGTGTGTTAGGAAATGGGATAGAGAGGATAACAGAGAGCAATAAGGCATACAGGAGGTGAGAGCTTCTAAACGCAATATGAGAGAGAAAGGTTGAAACAAGTGTGCAGACCTGGGCACAGAGGAGATAGTGGGGGACAACAGGAAGCCCCAATAGAGAGGATCAAATAGGGCACACAGAGTAGACCAGAGGAGAAGGGAAAAAGTATCAGAGAAGGCAAGGGGAGTCAAGGCAAGAGAAGGTAGCCTAGGAGGAGAGGATAAGACAGGGTATTTAGAAGGAGGAAAGGGATTAGGGTAGGAAGGTGAGAATAAAAGTGTAGTATAGAAAAGAATACTAGTATCCCAGATAGAGATAAGGAGAGGGTGACATCTAGTGGGCAACTGTGGAAGTGCAAATAGCAAACAGGGCAGCTTCCAGGTGAGAGCTATATAAATGGGAGAGAGAGGATAATCTATGTAGCTATCCAAGGAGTGTGTGAGGTGGTAATGGAGGAATGGGGAAAGGGTAGCTGCTGGCTGCTTAGGTAGTGGCAATCTAATAGCTTAGCAGGTACAGTTGGTTAAAACTTAATACAGCATGACTAGGTGGACATACTTTCTTGTAATCTTGAGGTAGAGGTTGGTAGGAGGAGATAGTGTCCTGAATGAGTCCAAGGTTAATGTGCAGAGAGCACCCTAGTGGAGATAATAGAAGGAATGGAACCCAGGCAGAAACACAGGGTCGATTTGAGGAGATAGTTTCTTGTAATCTTGAGGTAGAGGTTGGTAGGAGGAGATAGTGTCCTGAATGAGTCCAAGGTTAATGTGCAGAGAGCACCCTAGTGGAGATAATAGAAGGAATGGAACCCAGGCAGAAACACAGGGTCGATTTGAGGAGATAGTTTCTTGTAATCTTGAGGTAGCGGTTGGTAGGAGGAGATAGTGTCCTGAATGAGTCCAAGGTTAATGTGTAGAGAGCACCCTAGTGGAGATAATAGAAGGAATGGAACCCAGGCAGAAACACAGGGTCGATTTGAGGAGATAGTTTCTTGTAATCTTGAGGTAGAGGTTGGTAGGAGGAGATAGTGTCCTGAATGAGTCCAAGGTTAATGTGCAGAGAGCACCCTAGTGGAGATAATAGAAGGAATGGAACCCAGGCAGAAACACAGGGTCGATTTGAGGAGATAGTGCAGAGTATTAGCGCACAGCCAAGCACTCACAGCAGCAACGAGGTGGGCAGATTTAAAGATGATTTTTACTATCAAAAGTGAACTGGAATCCCTTAAAACTACTCCCTTTGGATGGAGCTGTCCACTTTTTTAACTTCACTTTCCTTAGTATTTTAAATTCTGTGGCACCCCTTAGAACAGCCTGCATAAAGTCTAACATAGCCCCATGGATGACCATAAACACACGTGCACTTCTAAAAAAAGACAGAGAAAATTTGGACTAAAACTAAACATCAATCAGACCTCCAGAAATATAAAGAACTTAGAAATATTGCCAAAAGTCACATAAATAAATATAAGAAAAACTTATATAATAATCCATCTTCTACCTTTAAATCCAACCCTAAAAAGTTCTGGCACTCTGTAAATCAAATACTACACCCAGGTAAGCAAGCCTCCCCTAACCCTCATCCTGACAAAACACATGAGGAAACTTCCTTCATATTTAACAACTACTTTATAGACTCAATATCCAAATTACTAAATCAAGACACACACCATCCCACCAACAGTAATAGACCTAATAGCCCAAACTCTTCCATCAGTAGTAACCTTACAACTACCTTCTCCCTCAAACCTGTCTCCACTAACTATATTAAAACTCTACTATCTAAATTAAAACTTTGCTCCACATCCATAGACAACATTCCCTCCGCATTCCTTCAGGCTGCTGCTGATGTTCTTGCTTTCCCAGTTTCTATTCTAATAAACTGCTCTATTACGGAATCCACAGTCCCTTCCATCTGGAAGCAATTTTACACCCTTCCAATACAAAAAGAAGGAAACTTTACAGATATAACAAATTTTAGATCCATAGCCATACTCTCACCACTCTCTAAAATTCTGGAAAAATGTATACACAATCAAGTCTTACACTACCTTCTGCAAGAAAATCTACTTACACCTACCCAACATGGCTTTTGTCCCATGCACATCACTACAACAGCTCTCATGTCTTTCCTAAACTCTCTATCACTATCTAGAGACAGTAACAAACTTATTTCCTGTCTCTTCATTGACCTCTCTAAAGCCTTTGATACAGTCTCTCATAAACGTCTTCTCCTTAAACTAGCAAACTTACACTTCTCTCCATCCACCATATCTTGGTTTAACAGCTATCTCTCTGATAGACTCAAATCAGTCAAATGGCTCTCAGCTTTCTCCCCTCTTCTTCCTGTTAAAATGGGTGTTCTACAAGGCTCCATCCTTGGGCTACTTCTTTTTAACATCTTTACCACCCTTCTCTACTCTTCCTGTCCTGGATCCTCACTGATACAATACACACATGATTCTACACTTATCACTATTGCTGAATCACCATCTCAGCTAAAATCAGACATACAGTCCTCTTTTAACTCTGTAGAAAACTGTCTGTCTGAAAACCAGCTTATCCTAAATCCAAAGAAAACCAAATTACTACTCTTTCTCCCTAAAAACCTTAGCCACATAAAGTCTTCCTTCTCCATACTGTCACAAAGTAATACTCAAATACAGGTGGACACCAGTACAAAATTCTTAGGTGTTACTATTAATGATAGACTAACCTTTGATTTACACGTCAATAATTGTATCCGAAAAACACATCTCAAGCTAGGTCTCCTCTATAGACACAAAAAATATCTTATCAAAGCAGCAAAACTAACCCTTTCAAATGCCTACCTCTTACCCACTTTACTTTATAGATCCCAAATTCCCACCAGCCTCAACACTGGACTACTAAACAAGTTAGAAACAACTTATAACAGGATTGCCAGATTTGCTGCCCAAAATTCTTACAAGTCCCATCACTATCTCTCACTAAAAGAACTAAATTGGCTAAAATTACCTAACCTGCTATGGTATAATCTGTTCCAGATTATTCATTCCATTCTCTACAAACCCTCTTTCTGTCCAACTAACTCATCTCTAACTTCTCATTACCACTAGATTACGCCGCAGTTCTGAACAAGGCCTACTAAAAATTTACAAACCAAGGACCAAAATGGGTCACCTAATCTATAGCTTTAACCCTTCCAAGGCCTGGAATAGCCTACCACTAGATATAAGATCCCTTGAACATCCCAATCAATTCAAAACCACTACAAAAAATGCCTTCATGAAAAATGGACTTGCCAATGTAATTATCCCCTGTAAACACTCCCCTATAACCTTCTACTTCACTTCTCTCTTCCTTACCTTCAATAAACAAACTTACTACTTTATCTTCTCCTTTTGGTACATCACTGTACAAATATAACTAGTAAAATATTTCAGCTATGTAACTATTACACTATTATGTATGTAATATGTAATTATGAATGTATTTCTATGTATTTCACTTGCCACAGTTTAATGTATGACACTGTAATGCAATAATGTGTGGTACTGATGAATGTAATGTGCGGCACTGTAATGCGATAATCTGTTGTACTGATGAATGTATTTCTATATGTATTCAATATGTAAAATTTCTATTTTCTGTTGGAGCTTTTCTCCTTGGGCTTCCGCTGAAAATGAGCATTTGTAGCCCAATCGGATAAACCCGGTCAACGAATATAAAATAAATAACTATTCAGATTGTAGTTTACAACTGTATAACCAGAGTGAGATGTTAGTGGGGGTCCCTGGATTCGTACCGTGGTGTGTGTGCAAAATTGAACTACAGGTCTAGTCCTTATCAGACTGAGCTACTGAGGAAGTGTTGTGGGTTACGTGTGACATTTCTATCTAGTACATATTTTTGTGCACAGTACTTATATTATGACATGTTGCATTATTTATTTCCCATTTTCAGTACTAATTATGCATACACAACAGACATTGGTGTCACTGTTTGTGAAACGTGCACATTAGCTGGTGTGCACATTTGACTGTTTTACAACTACATACTGCAATTTAGATTCCTGAGTACACAGTGTAGGTTTTAAGTCTGTACCTGTTAGCCTTATACATTTTTCAGTACATTCACATCTACATACAGCTGAAATTGAAAGGTTAACACAAGACAATGCTGGCAGACAAACAAGTAAAACACATTCTGATGGCAATATGTACTGTTGTTTTTTTCAGTTATTTGACATCCCCATTCTAAAGTATGCAGGCAAGCAGGCTAACTCAGTTCACCTCAGTTAATGCATTCTGCAGGACATACACATTTCTATTTATCAGGTACAGGTGAGATGACACACACCAGTGTTTGGGATCACCTTTATTAGTTTTGACATACATATCTGTGTATGGCTCAGAACTCTGCAATTACTATTCCTGCATGATCTGCACAGGGGAATGCTTGTCATTTCTAACTGCTACAGTAGCCCTGACATGGCACTTTCTTGGCAGGTTCACTCAGACACACTCATACATATTCTAATATTCCTCTCCTGCATATTGTACCTTGTTTGCTACCGACATCTGTATTACACAGCAGATGGGAATACTCCATTGTAATGCTGGCAACCTGACACAGGCATTTATTCCTGACTTTTACAGCACAATTATATATACAGGAAGTACTACCGTTACTATAATTTTGATTTCTTACTGCTAACATTAGGTGGTATTCTGTACTCACCATACTGCTGATGCAGCTGGGTCAGTCACTGGGCATGATCCTCAACATTCTGGGACCTCCCCACAGTAGCTTTATGGGGAGACATGACACATTAATCACACCTGCACAGTCACAAGTTGAACTTTTTCCATACTTTGAGATACATAAGACTGCATACTTACAGACAGGTGGGACATCCTGCGCTCGGGCTTCTTGGATCTACTGGTCCAAGAGTGCACCCCTCCTCCGCTTCAGGTCATTATGGTGGTGACGTACCTGCTCACCAGTCTGGGGTATGCCAGTGGCACTGGTGAAATCATGTGCAAGCTGGTCCCAGGCCTCTGCTTTGTACTGCGAGCCCTAGTACCGGCCTTGCAGCAGTCTGCCATCATGTTTTTTTACTAGGACCCCAACCATGACCCTTTACTCCTGGATGGCCCAACGTTGCACTCAGAAGCGAACACCTTCACTGACACCAGGCATTTTGGCCCTGCTGTGAGCAATCCCAAATGGTTATGGCTGTATTCCCGCCTGTGCAGTTTAAATAGGGCAGTTTTCCCGCACTTTTTCTTGATTGGCCAGTTTTAATATGCTGAACTATGCTTAGCTCCATGCAAATCCACATAGCAATGTCAGTAAGCAATGCTTACACTAGCAAAGCATTGCTTAAATCTATTTTTTCATTAAATTTATAAAGTACTTTTTACAGTTATATTTTACATATTCCCACCCCTACTGTGCTATACATGAGCCACATGATTGACAACTATCATTCAATTTCCTTAAAAGTTTTTAAATAAATTAGTAGAGGTGAGATTCAAACCAAGCATGTTCTATATGCTAAACCATGGCATTACCACTACATTACAGCCACTTGATGATGTTTTGTATCACAGTAGCACTTGTCTATCATTTTCAGGATTTCAGCCAGGCTAAGCATAGCAGTGCACTGTGCAAACAAGCTGCTCACTGCTTAAATTTCAGATTTATTTGATGAAATTTTTTTTTTTAATTTTTATTGCTTTCCTCATGCCCTACTGCTTCCATGCATGTAGGGCAAGAGTGCATACATTCAGGGGTGTGCACTTGAAGGCTGCTGCCTTCTAGGTGTTTGTGTTTTTTTTTTTTTTTTTCAGTGTCCGAGGATGTTGAAATGTTAGAGGCAGATTCTAATATTATATACATTGACACTCAACTGTGTCACAAAGTGCCGTACAGCACTTTCTGAGCAAAGGGGGCGTGTTACATGTGCAGCCACTGCTGACACATGCCCCCTGCACTTGTTCCTGGTTCGTGTCCATTTAGATTAAATAGCAGCACACCTTCATGCATGTGCAAGGTGCACTGCTATTCTAAATGGACATGAATCACTCCGAGCAAGAATAGCCTTATTCTTGCGTGGAGTTTCATGAATCCTGTTTATTTGGTTTCATTTCTGCTGTGCTGAGCCTGAAAATGGTCTTGGAGGACCATTGCTTTACCTTGATTAATAAATAAATATTTAAAATGTATTTATTTATATATTTATTTAACATTTGTTTAACATTTGATTACCAGGCAAGTCCAACTGAGCTAGTTGCCTGTTTTCAGCTGAGGCCCAGGGAGAAAAGCTCCACATAAAAGTATACAGTATAACAGTACATAATTCTACAGGACAGAAATTTTTAATAGATCATGAAGAAAGTGTCCTATACAATGGCAATACAAATCAATAGTTTGTCCAAATAACTTGCATTAATATTGTCAGAAGTTTTATATATATATATATATATATATATATATATATATATATATATATATATATATATATATATATCTATACACATCATGATAGTAGGTGGACAGAAAATTACACAGATCTTGAAGACAGGATTGTATACAATGGAATGCTATGTGGTATTGCTTGTAAAATAGACTATACAGTGCTTAAAGAATGCAGAGCTTACAAAGGAAATCAATGCAATATTGTTTGTCCAAATATGTGGAATACTTATCAAAATGTTGTATATACATCAGAGTAGTAATTGGAAAGAGGGTTTGAGGCTGGGAAATGCTAAGTAAGTTCAGCCAGGTGAGGAGCAAGAGCATAACCAGTTTTCATTTAGATGGATATTTAGCATTTTATGAGCTGTGCTAGGTTGCTGGTGTTTAGTATATACCGAGGAATAGAGTTCCATGCTCTGGTGATGTGATTATAGTAAAGAGAGTATCTGAAGCTGTTGTTAGATTTTGGAACTTTTAGTAGTAGTTTGTTGGATGATCTCAGGGTCCTGTTATTCAGGTGGATTTGTACTAGGTTGTGTAAGGCTGGGCATTTGTCAGGTAGGTATACTGTAGAGTGGGTTAGGATAAGTTGATTTAAGGCTAGCATATTAGGAAGTTCAAGGCATTTGAATTGTTTTAGGGCTAGGCTGTGATGGGTTCTGTGGGGTAGGTTGGTGGGATATCTGTCTCTTGTGGTATCTTTCAAGTTTTTTAAGTCAGATTTATTGAGATTTGTGAGTATAGAGGAAGCGTAGAATAGGGTGAATAGTAGGTGAGTCCTAGCAATTGATTGCCTAGAAGAGTTGGTTAGATAAGCCAAAAATTACCTTTGTAAGTTAATATGTTACACACTCCAATGTTTTTGGGAGGTGCTGATGACAATACCAACCAGAGTATGCTACTACGCAGCAGGCTCATGTTGAAAAATGGTAAAATGTTTTGATTCATTACAATCGCCAGCTCTCATCTCCCATTCTCCAATGTGGGGAAATACTGGGAAAATGTGTCAGTGGGGCTGCATTTAATTGATGTGGGAAGACTGGGTGGGGGAGCATTATATATTCTAATCTTGTCACCCCTTTTTTTTATCATAGGCTTCCAGTAATATCCCTTACTTGCCCTGCATTGTTAGAGTTTCTTACCCAGTTAATTCTCATACTTTGTTACAGTCATTGTGTTTACACAAAACACAACATGAAACTGGTAAACATCCTCAAAATGCTCAACAGTACTACTCATTAACTTAGGCATGTCCTTAGAAATGACATTTCTCACACGTTACCCAGATATAACTATTTATTTATACACTGGTGAATCCAACTAGGGTAGTAAACTCTTTTCAAGGAGATCCAAAGTGGTATTTATACTAACTAGTGGAAATTTGGAGAGGGCAGTTTCCCATACTCTTTTTAAGTGTCGGGAGTTTGTATATCACCTGAACTACCATCAGCTCAGGCAGATGATACCACAGTTTAATGTCACATCCTAAGGAAAGCACACTTAGGCTTGCAGCAACCTCTTATGCTGCATTGCAGTGTCAGTAATGGGAAATTCATCCAGTCACCTGGTGTGGGCATAGCACCCACAGCCCACATCCTTCTGATCTTCCAAGTGAAAGCCATGTGTGCTTCCAGCTGAGTCACTGACACTACAAAAGGTTGGTTAAGTGATTGCTAAAGTAGTTAAGTAGACTAACACATGTAAATCTTTTCCACCCTTATCCCAGGTTACAATGGCAACAGTAAAGATTTTATGCAGGAATAATTTAGAGTAGTCACTAAGCATCATGTTTTGGCGGGTGGCAAAAAAATCAAAATGCAGTAAGGAAATCCACATTGATGTAGGCAGAACATGCAAAATCCCACAGTTTGTTTAGCTCCTAATAATAATAATGTACTTCCGGCCAAAACTCTGCACAGTTCAGTCTAACAATTGTCTAAGTTTAAATTTCTGGTTGCTCTACACCCCTGCAATACATTTAAGAGTCAAACTCTTTCTGTTTTTCAACTTTCAGCCAAGTGAATCATTTTTCCTGTCCACCTGTACCTCCCACCACTCAATACACACACACACACACACACACACACACACACACACACACACACACACACACACACACACACACACACACACACACACTTCACTTATCTGTGATTATTTTGCTCCTAATTTTGACTGCAGCAAGCATTTCTCTGCTATACTATTGAATTGCTAACATTCTATCGTAAGTCTTAGTGATTAGAAGTTACCTCACATAACAGTGTCAGTTGTGTATGTATGCTTACTAGTGTTTGTTTCCATAGTACTGAGACAGATTATGCCACATTTATGTTTTGTAATTGTATTTGTTAGCAACCAGTCATAAACCCAATGTCAACAAGAGACCAAAATGAAAACATTGTACCTTTTGGCCAGTCTTCCAATTAAGCTGGGTCTTATCTTTCAAGACAGTAATTGGAGCAGTACAAAAAATCAGATGGTTAATCCTAGCAGCTTGGGATTGAAACCCTGTTGAACACTAAGCAACAACAACTAACTACTATGAGAGTGTGAGCAGCTAACACTATGAGCCATACAAGTGGCACAATGCCGCAGTTATTAATAATTGTGGACTAGCCACTAGTATAGTACATGACATAAATGTTGTTTTCTACAATAACAACACTTGTAACTACTGCAAGACAAAGACTACCAATAGGAAAAGGCCTTGTGCACTTCTGTAGTGTCTCTCTTAGGCAACTGTCTGTGAAATATAAAGCATAATGATCCTGTCATAGCTTAGTGTGGGACCCCCTGATTGAACAGGGCCCTATTGGATGACAGGCTTAATTGGCCTAAGACCAGCCATGCATGGGAGCTGCCTGGTTGTAACAAATGAGTATATGCCTTGGCATAGCACAGCCACATTATATGTTTCTGAACTTGCCTGCCATTTTGGTGTTATTGTTTGTATACTGCCTAACTCATTTGCATAGAGTTCCTCATCTCCATGTCATGATGCTCTCATTATCATGTGCTGTATACTATATTATTTTGACCATTGTACAACCATGCTGTCTTTCAATCACCCACACCATGTGCAATGACACTACCTGAGTTAATTTGTACAGTGCAATGCAATATGTCTATGATTCCTGGCCTTTATCTATTATTCTTTTCTGTAAAAATAATGTCATGCAGTATTACTGCCATGGTTATTTTTATTTATTTATTTTACATTTGTTTACCGGGGATGTCTGACTAGGCCAGTGACCCTTTTTCAGTGGAGGCCTGAGGAGAAAAGCTCCTGTACAAAAAAACATAATACATATAATATAATACCAAAAAGCACATTACAGAATAATACAAGAAATATAGACAGTAAATCATGGCAAAAGTTAGGAGATGCAACACCCGGTAGGATAAAAGCACTCTCATTAACTAAACAAACAGCTCAGAGGACAAATAAAGTCTACCAAAGCCAAATTTGAGGTAAGTTTGGCCTCCCAGGCCAAGAACAACCACAAAACCTTCTTTAGCTATTTCCACAGCCTCAAAGGCAATACACAATTGTGTGCAGAACTCATTGTAAGTGGATCCTCCTATATTGAGCCAGAAGATATAGCAAACTTCCTGGCTGATAAATTTGGCTCCAACTTTACTCCTCTCTCCCCCTGAACCTTCCCTCAGGAAATATCATCAAATATAACTCCCTCTGCTATCACTAGGGTGCAGGTCCTTAATGCTCTCTCTAATACCAAGAACACTGCATCAATGGGCCCAGACAATATCCCAGAATGACTTCTAAATAGCATGAAACATGATCTATCAGGCCCTCTAGAATTACTATTTAACTGTAGCCTCCAAACAGGCTTCATGCCTCATGAATGAAGAAAAGCAACAGTCATCCCTCTGCACAAAGGTAGGCCATCTACAGACCCTGGAAAGTACAGACCCATAAGTCTTACTAGTCTTATATGTAAAGTCATGGAAAGAATTCTCTTGGAGATGATCAACAGAGATATAGTAAACCTCTAGATGCTGGACCCAACCCAGTTTGGTTTTGTAAAGGGCAGATCATGCCTACTCAACCTGGTGGACTTCTTTGAGAAGGTCAATAAAGGACTGGATGAGGGCAAAATCATTCACACTGCCTACCTTGAACTGGCCAAGGCATTTGACACAAAACCCCACTCAGGCATTGTTGACAAACTCAAGAGGTTAGGTACAAACCCATATGTCACCCAGTGGATAGCCATCTAGCTCACAGACAGGACCAAGGAAGTTAGAATTGGGGCAGCCACCTCTTCAAAGTGGCCAGTCACAAGTGGAGTCCCTCAGGGATCAGTCCTTGGACTGCTCCTTTTTGGCATTTACTTCTCAGAAATCAAGGCCAATGTCAGTCGTCTCTGGCTGACTAAATTTGCAGATGATTGCAAATTAGGTGCTGTCATTGAATCTTACACTGACATAAATGTTCTCCAGGAAGGGCTGACACAGACAAACAACTGGTGTCAGAGTGATGGACTAAAACTAAATACCAAGAAATGCATATTAGTATCCTTTAGGAAGTTATCCATCCCTGTTAACTATCATATTGACAACACACCCCTTAGAGTTGACCCAGTAGTCAGGGACTTAGGGACACATGGAGAGTACTCTAGCCTTTGATCATCACGTGTCTACAGTGGTGAGGAAATCATTCTATGTTGCACAATTTATAAACAAAGGTATGGCATCTAAGTCCAAGGAAGTCATTGCCCCCTTTGGTATGTAGCTAACCAGGCATATCCAAGCAATTGAGCAAGCAAATACCAAACTGTTTTGGAAAAAAAAAAACGGTACTTACGTATTATTGCAACCAGATTTTCGTGGTTGCGAAAAGAGCATACCTGCACAAATAGGAGTGCAGGAAGCACTTGAAATGGTTATTGTAAGTTATTAGAACTGGAAAAAAAATTGTACATTACTTTTAGGAACATGAACATTTTAAGAAATCCTCTTCCTGTTTTGCATGCCTTACACACGCACGCCTGAATCACGATGGTTGCTATCGGCCTCAACTGAATTCCTTACTTTCGTGAAAATTTCAGTAATAACTAATTAGAGTCCTTGAGTGTAGTAGGTAAATACCTCAAACACTTCTTAAAATAATCCAAAAACTTTTTGACAGAACTGACAGCAAATTAATTACACATCTCTGTTACCCAAACAAATGAATAACAGAACTTTGACAACATTTGTTGTCACGACAAAGAAACGTGCAGCAGGCGGACTTAAAAATAACATAAATCCAGGCAGTGAGCTGCAGACAGAAACATGAGCAGTACATTTTTTACATTTTATCCATATCTCTACATGAGAAAAGACTGTTGTGCACACATTACTCAACATTTCTACAACTGTAATGACCATATTTTGTAATTGTTAGGCAACCGCTATTGCCGTTAAATATCTGGTTGCGATAATACGTAAGTACCAAAAAAACATTCATTTTTCTATTTCCTAATACCTTCTCAGCCTGTGCTTCACCGTGTTGTCTGTGGACATGGAAGTGACTTGAATCACTGCAGTTCACTAAACAGAGTGTTATCAGTTAAGATGCACAGTCACAGGCAGACAATAAAATGAAGTTTATGGTATATTCAGAGGGCTTTGCACTGATATGGCATTTTAAGTATATGAATAAAATCACAAGCCAAATTAAACAGCATACAGGACATTTTAATGGATAAGCAACTTTCCAGTACACAAAAATGCGTCTCATAAAAGTTGAAGTAACAAATAAGTTAAAAGGTGAATTTATTATGTATCAGGTAAGTAGGTAGGTGCTACTTTTACCTCTATGTGGACAAGATCGTTAGAAGTCCCTTCCTATTCGTAAATCAATCCACTGTAACCAAAGGTCTTCCAACAAAAAGCACAGTAAAACAAAAAAGAAGGAACAACCAACATGGCTAAAAACAACTGAAAATTGATTAAATACAAATGTAAGAGCTTTTGTGCCTAAGTACTTCTTCAGACTGTATATCCTTAGGCTCTGCTGTATGAGCCAAATATCATGCAAGGTACATTACTTCAAGAAGAGATCACACTCTGTGAGGAAGTTTATTAAAAAAATAATAATAACATAGTACATTTTGTTTCTGATGTTGTAATTCCCACGTTTGTTATAACTGGCTGGCATAGTTATTGTGCAATTTGATCTAATGTGAATGAGATCTTTGCAAAACATGTTACAGCTGTGTAACAGTTAAACCCAGGACAGTATTAGGATTTTGAGCTGTTTTAGCAAGTATCGTTTTGCCTACACCCTCTCCCATTTAACTGAATAAGTGATTTTCTGTTTCTCAAAGTATAACCTAATTGTTTCATAATAAAAGTATGCAAAAGAGACAGGATCAACATGTTTTATGTAGCACAACAGAAGGGCGGGGGTCCATTTTGCTAATGAAAACACTTTGTAAATTGAAGTGCGATGCCTAAGAAATTCATGTACATGTTAATGTGCTACAATAGATTCTTCTAATAATCTGCTGATAAGTTACCACTACAAGGCTGTAGTTTATTTCTGCAATGTATATTACCTATTGGAGATTGAATAAAGCAGTCGGGCTTACCCTACTGATCATGCATTTATTTCATGTCTCCATTAAGGCTGAGGGATCACATCCCAATACTAGTCTGTGTCTTCTAGAATGCAATGTGTCTGCTTATTGTGTATCATCATTACTGTCACTCTTATTTAGTGTATCATCATTACTGTCACTCTTATTTAGTGTATCATCATTACTGTCACTCTTATTTAGTGTATCATCATTACTGTCACTCTTATTTAGTGTATCATCATTACTGCCACTCTTATTTAGTGTATCATCATTACTGTCACTCTTATTTAGTGTATCATCATTACTGTCACTCTTATTTAGTGTATCATCATTGCTGTCACTCTTATTTAGTGTATCATCATTACTGTCACTCTTATTTAGTGTATCATCATTACTGCCACTCTTATTTAGTGTATCATCATTACTGTCACTCTTATTTAGTGTATCATCATTACTGTCACTCTTATTTAGTGTATCATCATTACTGTCACTCTTATTTAGATGCTGGGTACCTTGCCTTCTAAAATTACCCTGAGAGACCAGTCATGTACGGCAACATCAAACAGCACTCACTTCCTGCTTGAAACACCACTCAATTCCTGTGGAACTGTAACAGCAACTGACCCACTGGGTGAAGGATTTGATATCCTGTATCAAAATTCTGTGAGTAATATTTGCATTCCTGTATAAACTGTACATTTAAAGTTAAAATGCTTTGGAGTTCTATAAAGCATGCTGCAGTGAGGTAGAATCAAAGTCAAAATATGTGGAAGAGGTTAAATGAATTCTGCTTCTGTACATACACATAAGTATTTAATTACATTATTGTTCTAATTCTTAGACCTAGAGCATGTTGATTATTTATAGTCTGAGCACTTAATTGGACCTGTAGCATTTTGCTTGCATTCAGAGACTCAAATTTGATAAATGCCTTTCTGCTGTTTTCAGTTGTGATTGCTGAATTAATTCTGTAACCTAGTTTAACATAGTTTTTTGTTAACCAAATATGGCACAACTCCCTTTGACATACATAATATTTCCTTAGCATTTGTTAATTAGATACTTTTACTAAGTCTTTCATGGTAGCAGAATGTGACATATTGATGAATGGGAACAGATATCCTAGACACACACACACACACACACACACACACACACGTATATATATATATATATATATATATATATATATATATATATATATATATATATATATATATATATATATATTGAAAGAAAGAGAGTATAGAAGAAGGCAGATTTGTGGATTCTGTTGACGTGGATTCTCTTGAAAAAGTCTATGAAAACACTAAGGCACTGTAATTTCAGCCATATTTGGACCATATAAAATATTTCATGTTTTGAATGAGAAATTGAAGCCAATAGAAGAAGGAAAATGGAAAGAAAAAGTACAAGTATTGGGTCCCAAAGCAGAACATCATAAATAATGCAATCAGTAAAATGTTCCATTGAAATGTTGATGTGAAAACAAGAAAAAGAAGTGGGGTCAGAAAACAGATTAAGTAAGTATACAGTGTGTTACATGGGAAAGATCATTCAGATCGGTTGATGAGAATGGATTTGGGGCACAAAAAAGTAACAAAGATAGAAAGCCACTCCTTATAGTTATATATTTGTTTATGGAGGAAAATAAGAGTGCCATGAGAAATTATAATCTATGCTGAAACTGAAACACATTTACATTTACACGAACTCAAACTCCAAAGAAAACTGACAAACCACTTAATAAAACAAAAAAGAGGCAAAAAAACGGAAACAAACTGTTTTTTTTTTTTTGTATGTTAGTGCTTTCGTCAAGTTTAATAACTCTACTTCTTCAGACAAACAGAACAACCATATCAGATACACTTAAATACCAAATACAAAATCACATGATCAAGGGTAAAAGTCACATGACCAAACAATGTTAAACTTTTAAAGTGACCACATTACTTTTCTGAGAAAAAAATTTTGAATGCATATAAAGTCATTTAAAATACATTTAAAATACCATCCGCCCTCTGAAAAACATTCTGCATTCTTATTTTTTAAAACATACACAACCAAAATACACAAATAATATAAAATTATAAACTATTCGAACTCTTCATTTTCAGCATGCAGACTGTAGAACAAAGATCATTTAATCCTGGTTGATTATAGGCCTGTGATGTAATCTGCCAAATTAACTCGTGCTGCTCAAGTCTTAGAGTATGTGAACCTCCCCTTTCATTATACCCAACTTGATCTATCACTCTAAATAAAAATGAGTGGCCTGGCTGACTGATCACATGTTTAGCTAAAGCACTTTCCAACCTTCCTTTTCTAATATTATATAGGTGTTCATACACACACTCACTTAATTTATGGTCAGTCTTGCCTATGTAAAAACTAGGACAAGACTGGCACTGGGCTAAATACACCACACTACTGGAATTACAGTTGTACTTGCCCTTACAAGTATACTTTCTCCCTTTCAGTGTGTATGTATAACCCACATACATATGCTTACAATAGGCACAGGCCTCACATTTAAACATACCTTATTGCGTTGTCAGTCCCAAATTTTTAAATTCCAATAACTCTTTCAGGTTTTTAATGCTTATAAAAATAAATTTAGGATTAGCACCTAGTTTATTCACTAAGGACCCCTCTGATGCTATTACACTCCAATTCTTAATCAAGATCTGTTTAATGTTGCCTACATCAATATTATAAGGGGTTACAAAAGTCAAGGGATAGTTTACTATTTCACTTTACCCCCATTTTACATCATACATTGTCCACCCCCAAGATAACTTTTAAATACATTCCTTTTCATTTAAACTTCATTCAACAATTCTTTGAGTAAGGGTGCCGGGTAGCCTCTCTTCGAAAACATTTGGACGAACAAGTCACATTCAGTCATGAAATCAAAATGAGTAGTGCACATTCTGGCTGCACTTACTTCTTGCTCTTCAGAACAGATTTTTTCTGATACCAAGGGTGAGCACTAGTGAAGTGCAAAAAGAAGTTTGAATATGTCTCCTTTTTATAGAGCTTCACTTTATAACAACTATTCTGTCTATCCTTAGACAAGTCCACATGTAAAAATGCTATCCTCTCTGTACTGAATTTGTGGGTGAATGTTAGCAATTCTGTGTTACAATATTCAATAAATTCAACAAATAAATCATGTCCACCCTTAAATATAATAGAAATATCATCCAAAAATCTGGTGTAGTATAAAATGTGCTGCATAAAGAGATTATTATTAAATACAAATTCACTCTCCTAGTACGCCATAACTAAGTTAGCCAAACTGGCTCCTACTGGGGAGCCCATGGCTACACCCTTTTTCTGCAAATAATATTTACCCTCAAACAAGAAGAAATTATCGCTCAAAATAATATTCAGTAATTCCTGTATAAGGGTAACAGTGTTACTAACACCCCTCTTACCTAAAAGTAGGCTCACCCATTCATTTCCTAGATCTTGCAGAATTACAGTATAAAGGTCCTTCACATCTACAGTAGCAAATTTAAAATCACATTTGAAATTCAAACTATTGATGTTCTCCAAAAAGGACCGTGAGTCTTTGCAAATATAAGGTTCCTTCACTACATACTTCTTCAAAAAAAATCTACAAACTTAGCTAGGGGGTACATAATGCAATTCCTACCATTCACAATTGGCCAGAAAGGGGGATTTACCAAATCTTTGTGAACGTTCGGAATCCCAAAAATCACTGGAATCTCACGGGCTGGCATAGAGAAATAATTCAATAAATCAAGGTCAATACGATTCTCTATAAACAAGTCATTCAAGTAAATGTTAATTCTCCTATAAGCTTGGTTTAATTCATTCAAGAAAACCAAAATATACATGTCAGTGTTTAACATATTGAGCATTCTCATTATAATCAAAAATGTTCATAAACACAAGTCCCCCACCCTTATCTGGTCTGGAAACCCGTGCTTTATTTTTTCTTAAATTTTCTAACATTTCCCATTCAGCAGGTTGAACATTAATACAATTTCTCTTTCTGCCCTTTTTATTACTATCAATATTCCTTAAATCTATTTCACAAATATGCCCAAATAAATCCAATATTGGGTTCAGTGGTGGATTAAAAACACTTGGAACCCTGAATTCAGAAATTTCACAATTATTCCCATTAAACAACAGATTCAGGTTCGACTTATGAGTGTACAGTTTCAAGTCAATCAAAGTCCTGCTCAAATCAAAAATTTTACTTGGCACAAAAGTTAAGCCTTTGGATAAAAAGTCTACTAAGGTATTGTTTACCGCATAGCTTGAATATTTAAAGATGTTAAAGTCCCCATCTGAATTTTTTTTACAATATTCAGGGACCAATCATTTCCCCTTCCATTTGGAACCCTATATTCAGTAGTCAATTCAGTTACTGCAGTGTTAAAAACAAGTATCTCATCTGTTCTTACCGATGATGTTTCCTCCTCCTGTTGTTGTTTTTCCCAAAATTGTTGTTCCTCCCAAAGTTCTGTTGGCCGCGATTCTGGCCCCTGCATAGATTTTGATTATTCTGGTTGTTTGGGGGATTGTAATCACCCTGAGGACTAAAATTTTGATTTCTAATTCTTTCACTTCGTCGCAGGTCATTGGGAACCTCATCCTGTATCTCCCTATCATCATCATTATGCTGCTGGTTCTCATATTCATCCAGACTTCCTTCCACACTATTGGGAGGCAGGATTCTGATGTCGTTGTGTAGTTCTGAGCTTGATTGAGCTTCCCCTAAGATA
The DNA here is from genome assembly GCF_019279795.1 of Protopterus annectens. Taxonomy (NCBI): domain Eukaryota; kingdom Metazoa; phylum Chordata; order Ceratodontiformes; family Protopteridae; genus Protopterus; species Protopterus annectens. The sequence continues at coordinate 1,592,593,336 of NC_056743.1, forward strand.
CTATAACTGTGCCATTGCTGAGATGGGGGTGGGTTAGGGTACATCACTCCCCTTTGATAGTCATTCTGATCACGGGCAAGTTTTTTATGACTTTATATGCATTCAAAAAAAATTTTTTCAGAAAGTAATGTGGTCACTTTAAAAGTTTAACATTACTTTGTCATGTGACTTTTACCCTTGATCATGTGATTTTGCATTTGGTATTCAAGTGTATCTGATATGGTTGTTCTGTTTGTCTGAAGAAGTTGAATTATTAAACTTGATGAAAGCGCTAACATACAAAATTTTGCTTCCTTTTTGCATCTTTTTTTGTTTTATTAAGACATTCACACTTAAAGCAAGAGTTTAGATGGTCTCTCATTTTAGAAATGAAATGTAGCATTTTTTTTTTCATTTCTTAGCTCTTTTGCCAACTGTTAACAGCAGGTTAGATTAGTTTTGGGAGATGTTCTCCAAAACTGAAAGTTTGTTGTAAGAGAAGGATAGTTTGTGAATTGTACATGTAGCTTTCCCTTGCAAAAGATAAGTTTTAATTGGTTGCCCTCTGAATCATCAAGACCCAGTCATCCAGGAGTCCAGCTGGTAAATCACAAATGTTCAACATCACAGCTTACCTAAACACCATTCTGCATGGCATTAGAGCAATGCTTTTGAGGTATGCAAGTCCCCTGTACTCAGCCATACATGAATATACCACCTCCTTGGCTGCATAAAATGTGATAAATACCCTTGGAGGTCAAAGAAAGAAGTTTTATGAAACATTGTCCTGCAGTAATATTGTAAGAAAAGAAATTGTGATTGATATATATGTATCTTTGAGGAAATGAAAATAGGAACATAGAACTTGACCCAACAGACTTTGAAAAATTGTAAAAAAACATTTGAATTACTTTCCTTCAGCACAATTAAAACAAGACATCTGTTTAAAGAGTTTTAATAATGATATTAGCTATCAATATGTGACTGTAATTCCTGATACCTAAAGAACAATTTCAATTTTAGAATAAATCATATAAAAACACCTTTGAACAAGGGGTCAGTTCTGAAGCTAACCTTAAAGATTCAGTCTAATAAAATGGTAATTGTACTATAACCCTTCCTTAGCTTGGTCTAGCCCTTCCCCCTTTCGAAAAACTGAAATTATATGACACCTATCACTTTTTACCGCAAATCACATTTAGCTAAAGTGCTGTCAGGCTGAATGAGGTCACTACGCAGTGATGTCATAGCTACAGTATTAAGTAAGAGAGTATAAAGAGTAGAATCCCCTACAAGGGATGCTGGAGAGCCCTGTCTCTTGAAAATATATGCATTTAAATTATTGTTCAGATCTTGGTTCAGAAATGTGCTTCCAATGAAATGGGTTTCAAGCATTATTTTATCCAGCAGACCTATATCTGACTGAAATTAATTAATATAGAGTCTAACAGGGCAGAAAAAATTATAAAAGACAAAAGAGGCTTAAATCTTCTTGATTTACAATATTATTTTTGAGTTTAACAATTTAAAATGTATTTATTTTGGCTATATTTTTCATACTTTTTCAGCTAGAACCCCTGATGAGCATTTAGGAATCAGCTAATATGGTATCAGTGAACTCATCTATTGCAAGTAACACAAGGCAAGAGAGAAAAAAAAAATTTGCAATAACTGACAAAAACAGCAAATAAAAATGGTTCTATGACATAAATAATTCAAGTATGAATGATTTTTATCCCTAGTACATCTACTATAACTACCTGTAGACCAACATTGTTAAATAATGAAAAGAAAATGCACTGGAGCCACCACAACTGGTTATAGCTTTTATTTAAAACACAGATAAGCGCTAGCATTAGCTCTTCATCAAATAAAATATAGATAAGATGCTTAGCCTTTGAGCCAAAGCTGGTTTAAATTTGATGATAAAACAATTAGACAACAAATTTCTTTCTAATAAAATCCTTCTTCAGATTAGAAACAACAAAAAACAATTCTACTACCACCAAACATTACTCCAGCTACACCATTTAATGCCTTAGTGTTTAATAATTACAAATTCTTCTAACCCTTATGTATCTTATATTGCAACACTTGCAGGAGATACTATCTTTTATAGGTTCATACTAAGCTAACTGCCCTTGCAAGCCATTTTAAACTTAGCCAAGTATCCCTTGTGAGGCTCAAACCCTGCACCTTGTGTTTGTAAGATAAACACCTTAACCATTAGGCCACCCTCGCAACCCAATACTTATAACTGAAGAAAACTACTCAGCAAAATAGGAATCCATTCTAAGATATCTATACACAAAAACATAAGGTGAGGACTGTCAGTTTTGTTAACCTTTCCATGATCTCACCAGAATTCAATCTAGCTCATATATTTTCAAAACTAACTTGAGATGTAATTGGGGTGATTATTTACACCTATTTTGTGAACGCCCAAATATGCAAGATATAGAACAACTTCCAAAGAAAATATAGGCACCTACATGTACACTAACCTCATGTATCTCAATGTGCACCTACCAAGTTAAAGTAGCAGTCTGTAGACTAAGGGCAGCATTGGCTCTCACAGCTAAGGAAACCATAGCACAAAAATGGAAAAAGACTCAAACATCCCATCAAGGAAAAACAAGAATGAAATAGTAAATATACTGTGCAGTCAGGAAAGATTACAATTTATTTTTTATTCTGTTGTTTCAGTACAGTGTTGTTGTAGCCTTTAAATATGCATTCTTTGTTATAGTCAAATATGCAATAATACAATCCTAATAAAAATGTGTCTCAAAAATACACACATACAATAAACGCTCAGTTAACCAGAACTCAAGCAACCGTCAAAAAAAATCAAAGAAATACAGTACATTATGAACAATTCAATTTTCATGTGTTGGACTTTTTGTCCCCCCAGCCAGGTTTTTAATTACTGCATTTCAATATTAAAATCAAATCAATACAGTTTATGGTCATTTAACTGAAGGTTTACTGTATTTAGATATAAATATTTATAAAGAAGAAGAATAACCTCCTGACATCTCAGTTTCAGGCCTTTTACCCTGAGTTTCCACATCTGTAGAACAGCACAGGCTAAGGTTTCTCATGGCACAGTCTTCCTTTACGGTGACTAGCAAAGTCATACAATCTCATTGATCTGAGGTCACTACATTTTCATAATAGCGCAAAAAAACTTTGATAGCAGATATTTCCTTATTCAGTGATGAAAATAGCATTTAGTCAATGCATGCATTTCCTTTTTTACTAAATTATATTGACAAAAGTTCATACATCTTACTCTACTTAAGTCTGCAATTCAACAAGCTGCTAGCTTAAACTTCATAAATAGTCATTAGCTGTTTGATTTTCAGATCATATAAACTATCCACATTATTACAGCCGCTCAAAACTTTAACGTAAAAATTGAGAGTTTACTTTTTTAAATTTCCTTTTACTGTCTTTGCCATCAAGCAGTTTGGATCATTCTCTTTAAGTTCAGTATATATTTTTCATTTAAGAGTATACACTTTTTCGGATACATTTTAAAGTCTGTGAATTTACTCCATATAATTTCTTTATCTAACCAAAAGTTCATTCTTTTCCTCCCATACTTTCACCAGAGACTTATCTTTATGTAGTCACAATATTTTAATCCATTTCATTAACATTTGCTTATTAAATAAGGCCTATTCACCCACCATACTTAACTAACTCCTCAGGTAAAGTTATGTAAAAGGAGTAGCCAGAATCTGTGGCATAGAGAGAAAGAGAGAAAAAATGTTATAACACAGATGACATAAGTTTGAATAGTAGTTTGGGTGCTAAACAATTGGGCAGGTGAGGGTTGGAATGAGCAGCTTACATCAGCTTGTTTATCCTAGGGGAGGGGAGTGGTGGTCTTGTCCAGATGACTTGCTCCTGTACAAGTGGAGGCTTGCATGCTACAAGTGACAGGAATGGTGGATGTGGTTTTGGCAATCCCAAGCTAGTGATGGTTGCCATCATGTATGTGTGTGTGAGTGTGAGTGTGTGTGTGTGTGTGTGTGTGTGTGTGTGTGTGTGTGTGTGTGTGTGTGTGTGTGTGTGTGTGTGTGTATGTGTGTGTGTGTGTGTGTGTGTGTGTGTGTGTGTGTGTGTGTGTGTGTGTGTGTGTGTGTGTGTATGCCTGTGTCTGTGTGTGCATGTGTGTGTATGTGTCTGTGTATGTCTGTGTGTGTCTGTGTGTCTGTGTGTCTGTGTGTATGTGTATGCGTGTGTGTGTGTGTGTGTGTGTGTGTGTGTGTGTGTGTGTGTGTGTGTGTGTGTGTGTGTGTGTATATGTCTGTGTGTGTGTGTGTATGTCTGTGTGTGTATGTGTGTATGTCTGTATGTGTGTGTGTGTGTGTATGTGTGTGTGTGTGTGTGTGTGTGTGTGTGTGTGTGTGTCTATGATGAACACATCTGGGGAGGATAAAGGATGCCTCTGCAAAGACATGGGTACCCACTTTTGCCATCAAGGGCAGGGTTAGGATCAAATAGAAACATCCATCATGGCTGCCTGTATAATGACCACACTGTGGATTGTTGTCACTCCAGTGATGGGGAACAACTGGGCAGTAGTGGTAGCTCAAAGACCAGCAGGCACAGGGGTCACAAAAAGGATATAAAAATAAAGTTCTGGAAAGCAGGCTGGAGAAAATAAACTTTCCTTAGTAAGACTAAAACACTGGTTTAAACAAGACAATAGTCCTCTCTTTGGAACAAAATGTGTCTTGATAAAGCTCTGTGGGAAACATTTCAACTCTTACAAATCTTTTAAGAGGTCTAACCCCTAATGCACTGTGCATGACAATTAAAATCTTACAAAACGTTTTTGTCTTAGCTTTTAAATGGTCTTCATCAATATTCCAGTTTCCGTTTACTGAGAAAACTATTCCTACACATGTGAATGTATTGAACGATTTATTTTTTCCCCTCTAAAGCTAACTTTAGTAGTCAGGAAATGCTTTCCTGAAGACAACATTAATAAACAAACTGCTCTCTTCTAGTTGGCTCATGTTAACATAATGTATCATAGAACTAGTATCATTTCTAAATAATACCCAGCATTAAAATATATGTAAAGCAAGTTACTGTGTTCATTTTAAGGATTATTACTGCAACATAATTTGTTATGCATGGAAATCACTAATAAGCATATGTCTGGCCTTCCTGTCTGACTGTCAGATCTTTTTTGATGTGCCCAAAGTAGAGCTGGATATGTCCCATACTGGGGACAGCAGCCTGAGCATGGAGAATAAAAAGACCGGGGTTGTTGTTTGCCCAGAAAGTTAAGTACAGGTCTGCCAACCATAGTTTGTATGAAATGGAGTATGGGAAAGGGGATTTTAGTCAATCAGCATGACATTAGTTTACCAATGTCACCAGTTTTGATGGTTGGTTATTTCTAAGGTCTTTTGAGTTGGTCTAAATGCTTAGTGAGGTACACGACAAAGGAGGTGTTATATTTAGCAAGAGATCTTGTAAGGAAAAAATAAATTGGGATGATGGCAACCTTGAAAGCCAAATAGATACCCCTAAGCATAAGTTGGGCTAGAAAGAAGGATTTCCTTTCTACACCTGAGATGAGGTAGTCAAAAGTTTCTTATACACAAGGATATCTAGGACACTTACGAAGGAGAGAGCTTTTTTGGGGGGATGCAATTTATATGCTAACAAGGGAAATTATATTTTTCCGCAGAGTTAAATACATTGCATTATGTAGCATTGAGGTTAAGCCCATGATAGGAGCACCAGTCATCAGTTTGTTAGAGAATTTTAGAATCCTTGGGGGAATTACCACCTGCACACAGTTGTTTTCAGTCATCAGCAAACTCTTTTAATCATCATCACTCTTCACCTTGTATATCACATCAACAAAATCGATACCAAAGAGTAAGGGGCCACGAACTGAGCCTTCTGGGATTCTGTAAATGACATTCCACTAGTGTGAAGAGACACACCCATACCTTTGATGTTATACAGCCTATTGGTGAACTAGTTGGCTATCCCGTGGCCTGCATAGGGTTTAATGTTTAGCTGAGAAAGTTTATCAGTTAATGAACTTGAATATTTAATGGTGACGTATCTGAGATATTATGAATATTTGTGGGGTGGGGCAGTTTTAGATAGCTTGAATATTAGGAACACCTTTTTAATGCAATAAAGTTTTGAAATAATCACCTATAAATACACTGACGTCTGGTGCAGGCACCTTGCAGATGAATGATATATCAGTGAGACATAATTTAAATGCATTGAACATTGATTATAGGTTCCTTTTAGAGTCAAATACTATGCAGGAAAATATACTTTTATTAATACACTTCAGCAAATTAAACTATTTTTGTATGAAAAAGATGTCTGTCGCCGCATATGTCCCCATGATGATTAGTCTATCCATCACATTGCCAGTGTCAACATGCCCTGAATGTCCTTCTGCCTCTGAAGGCATGATATTTCCTATTCAATTAAATGAAGTATCTCTGTAACAGTTAATCTCTGCAGCACAAAAAAACTGATTATCTTGCCCATGTTCTGACCGAAGTTTCCCATTAACATGAAATAACATGAATGAATATCATTACTAAATAGTCTGATACTAAAGGTACATTTTAATAAAAGGCATAAAATTATAATTGGAGATTTGAAAAGGCTGTTATCAGAATGCTAACTATTTTGTAGTGGAAGCATGTAACCAATCTTAGCATGATAGAACTATATGGAAAAACACAATAAATTTCATTTAGACCTTTTCTTGCAGAATAATCAGTCTTGAGTCAGGACTGTCTGTTTTGAGATAGTTTATTATAAAACAGGTCATCTGGTATGAGTGCAGGGAAACTCATGATTGGTTTTGATAGGGAGTACCAAAAACCTTAAAAATAAAAGTCTGAATAATTTTAGATTAATAGGAAACAGATGCAGGCTTTCTCTCATTGAGAACAACTGGTACAATTCAGCCAATTCAGCTTTCCTGAGCTCAAATGACTATGAGGCCTGTGCGAGAACTACCACACACACACACACACACAAGGTCAATAATCTCCAGAATAAAAAGACTAGTAGTTGGTACAGCTAGAAATACAGTGGAGTAGCTTCCCTTTTGCAGTTTCTGCTGGTTTGATGGCTGTTTGAGGCCCAAGAGCAGTCAGTTTGAGATCTCTGAACAGACTGCATACTTAATTTAAACAAATATGCAGGGCAATTTCTTACTAAGAAAGCCAGATGCAGCTATGTAAGTGTTGTTACATAATAACTATTATGTAACCATTCTACTGGTAAAAAGGCTGTGCAGCTGCCATTATTGCATAGCCCACAGAATGTGATACACACAGTTACAATAGTTAAAATGTTATTGATGGTTACTATTACGGTGTGTTGTCTAACATAATACAAGTGTAATCTACAAATGCTGCTTTTTGGCTCATTTGATTTCTGTTCTTTCTTTATGTAACAAGGTCCTGACTGAAAAAGGCCCTGTTGGTCCAAGGAAAAATTAACATTTGAGGAACTTTAAGTTCAAACATGATTGTTTTGAAGGTTTTCAGGTGTAGTTTCTTAGAAGAGGGTCTACAGACCTGTCTAGTATGCTAATAGAGCAGTCCCTGATCAAGGTTAAAATTAATTATATGGACCCAAACAGGATGCACCACCCAAACTCCTCTGTGTTAAAGGGTGCTGACATACCTAAGTGAAGTCTACCATGGATTTTAGAACTGTTCACTCTATTTAATAACATTAGGGCCACCCAAAAGCTCTAAAAATGCATATGCAAGTACTGAAGCTGCCTGTTCAAATTAGGCACAATGTGTAGACGTGCTGCTTATGTGCACTTTGTGTGCAGTAATATGTCCATCTGCATGGGATGCTCACATGTGCAGCCTTCATTATTACGTCCATCCATTGAGTGTCACAATCACAAAGGAAGTATAACAACAGACAGTCTCAAAGGAAATGTATTAACAAGCAGTTATTATGCTCCATCCCTACAGCAACCATCACAGTCATAAAAAAGTGAAAAGTTAAAAACGTCCCTGTGTCTACGGTATCCCTTCAGTTACTCGTGCATTTGCTCCATGACAGAACCATGGTCCTGGTATCTAATGGCTCTATGCTAACCTTAATAAGGAAAGTACCACACAAACACAATCCATCTGATGCTGGCCTGTGTAGTTTTCTGCAAAGCCACAGCTATCTACTAGTCAGCAGTAATGAATGAGCATGTGACTATGTCCCTTCTTTTTCATAAATGTCAGTTAACCATGATGGTATGTAAAGACTTGACACAGTTTTTGGTCCTTTAGTACAAGTGAACTGGGTTGTGATGGCATTGGTGGGATTGTTGAGATCAACTAGATTCCATTAGACATAAGGATCATGTTGGCATTTCAATTTATGTAGGTACAACCAGCAGGAAACCTCTGTCATCCACATTATTTATCGTAGAACTCTAAATTGTGGATCCTGTAATTAGATGTATTCCTCCCTGTGCCCCAGGCTATCTGAGGTACCTGTAACAGTATAGACTGCCACTTTTTTACATGCAGCTGGGGAGGAATTGCTGAAAATTCATAATATCCTGGAATATCTAGAAGAAGGAAAAAGAGAACATTGCTGTGACAATACATCAGTGTGAGAGTTACTGTGAGCCAGGAAAGATCTGCCATATATTCTTTGTTCTTTAGAGATCCACTTTAAAGAAATAAATAATCAGTCAGTGAATTTGGTGAGCTATATGAGTCAGCAGTCTGAGACAAGATGTTATGTGGTATTAGAAATGATCAGACATTACTTAGAACAAGAACATTCATCCATCGGGTCTATATCACGTTGTTTAAGTTTTACAACTTTGAACGCTATATGGTCGAACCCATATGTTTGATGCTGCAAAACTTCAAAAACTTTAAAAAATAAATAAATAATAAAAAACATACCTGATGGTTGTAAGCAGGGGGGCAAGCACCCCTGCACCCCCCATGTGGGGGGCTGTACACCCACACCCCCCGCTCTTTAAATATACCAACTCCGACATTGCACTACAATGTAGTAAAGGCAGATCTTCCCTTTCCACACTGTACTGCATTGTCGTGCGGTCTCAGAGTTGGTATATTTAAAGAGCATAATTTATTTATTATTTTTATTTTTTTTTTAGTTTTCAAAGTTTTACAACTTCGAACATATTGGTTCGACCATATAGCGTTCGAAGTTGTAAAACTTCGAGAACGTGATATAGACCCTCATCCATCTACCTACCTAACTGAGTAAACTACTTGAAACTTCAACAAGGAGTCTTTACTCCTCCCGCAGGCATACCTCTCAACTGTACAGATTTTCACAGAATGTCCAGATTTTTTCCTTATATTTTTAGTCCATTTTTCATAAAACTGTGGCTTTCTGACAAATTAATGGCAAATCATTAAATACTGAAGTTAGAAAATAATGACAGACATTTGAGTTTTAGACTTCATATCCTTCAGAAAATTCATGCTAATGCAAAACCTGTTACTCTATCAACTTTCTAAGTTTGTAAGAGCAATATTTAAAAATTGTCCCTATTTGTACCACTTTTCTATGGCTTTGTCCAGATTTCTTACTCTAAGAGGTTGACAGATAGGACACAGGGAGGGCATCATAGTGAAAGTCTCCTTGATCTGCTGGTCAAAGTGATTTTATCTGGACTAATCCTTTGTACTGTTAGTCCTGTCACGCTCTGTGTCACAGGTGGGATACCAAGCCAGACTCCAGCTTTCTGGATTACTTCTGTTTTAGAAGTATAGAGATGTGGATAAGCAGTGTCACAAAATAATGAGCATAACTGAGAGATATTCAGGCATTGTTGACTACTGGTTGTGGGGTATACGAATCTGAAAGAAGAGAAATGGTTTGACAATATGGCAAGCTGAAGATAACAGTGGTATTTATCCTGGAGATGTAGAGGGGCAGATCCATTGATTTAATAGGTGAAGTTTTAATTGTGTTTAAATGAGTTTGCATTCTGAATGGATTTCATTTGTAGCGGGATGTCGTTCCATAGTTTATCCACATTACTTATTAAAGAGAATCACCTGCAGTATTAGATGATTTGGTTGTAGTGATTAATGATTCTTCTCTAGAGCGTAAAATTATATTAGCAATTTTCTGGCTTTTAGAGAAGTCTGCATGTTGTAATTTGCTGAGACAAGAGTTAAGTGATATGATAGTTCTAACCAATTTAATGCTCTGAGGGCTTGACAGTGGTGTGTTCTATTGTTATAGTTTACTGTAAATTTTGCTATTTTATCATAACATTCTCCAAGTATGGACAGTTGTGAGACGTGAAGTTTAGTGAAGAATGGAACAGCACAGAGTAGAGATGGCAGAAAGTACAGGCTATAGTTTTTCTGCCTATGACAGTGATATATAATGTATCTAGATTTTCATAAGTTTTTTAACCATGGTTCATAGGTTAATACTAGACTAAATACCATGAAAGGCCATTTTAAGGCTAGCCAATATCCCAAGGTCAGAATCAAACCCTGTACCTTGTGTTTGTGAGTTGAAGACCTTAACCATTATTCTAAAGCTATTACGGTGGTTGAATATTTCAACTAGTCATCTATGGTGACATCAAATAATTTTGTGTAGTTCTGTCATGGTGGTGGTGGTGTTGTTAGACACAATATTGAATAATATGGTTTTAGTATTGATGTGTTTTGGGGTGAAGAACAATAATTCATCATTTTTTTAGGGTTTACAAGTAGTTATAAATTATTTAGACATGTTTCAAATGATAAGAAGGATTGTCATAGGAGACTCTATCATGAGACACACAGATGTGCTCCTCACCAGGCTAGACAAGGAGAAAGCCACAGTAAATTGCTTTTCACATGCTAGAATCCACCATATCACTCGCACTCATGTCTGTTAACAACAGGTACTGTTATGACTCTGCCATAGTTCATGTTGGTGTGAATAACTTGAGCTGTACCTCTCTGGACTATATAAAGAGAGAATGATTGAGCTCGCTCAATATGTGTCCCAGGCAGGTATGATGTCCAAGCCTACAGCAAAAAACTATATGAGCACCTATATAGCTGTATGGACTCAGCAATACCTGACAGGATCAAATCATCTTCCTCAAGGAAGAGTAAACTTGTCTGGTGGACAGCAGCAATAAACACACTCTATAATAGAAGGAAGAAATTGCTGTCCAGGACCAAGAAGGAGCAGGTGCCAAGTTGGAAGCAATCTCTCCTTTGTCTGAACAAGCAAATAAGGTCACTGGTGAAATCCTCTAAGGCTAACTTTGAGTCCAAATTGGTCACATCCACCAAGAATAATCACAAGGCTTTCTTCACATATGTCTGCAATCTCAAAGGCAACACACAAATCTGCTCTGAAATGGTGGTCAATAACACCACATACACAAACGCCATAGATATAGCCAAACTGCTGGCAGACAGGTTCCGTGAAAACTTCACTCCCCTTTCCCCCCCATCAGTAAACCAGGATATCCCCAGCACCTGCCCCCATCCCCTCATCACCAAGGAGCAGATCCTTAATGCCCTCTCAAAGGCAAAACAATACAGTCTCCATGGGACCCGATAACATCCCTGGCTGTATCCTACATGAACACAGGCACGAGCTCTCGGCTCCATCAGACACTCTATTCAACCAAAGCCTGAGCACCGGCTTCATCCCAGCTGAATGGAAGACAACCACTGTTTTCCCTCTATACAAAGGTGGAGCATCCACTGACCCAGACAGTTATAGGCCCATCAGTCTAACTACCCTGATCTGCAAGGCCATGGAGTGCATTATCATGGGCCTAATAAACAAGGGCATTGGCAACCTCCAAATGCTTGACCCCCACACAGTTTGGTTTTGTCAAAGGGAGATCATGCCTGTTAAACTTGGTTGACTTCTTTGAAACAGTCACCAAAGCCATGGACGAGGGGAAGATGGTGCACACTGCCTACCTTGACCTAGCCAATGCCTTTGACACTATTTCCCATTTGGGCATAATAGATAAACTCTCCCAGTTAGGCATCAACCCATATGTTACCAGATGGGTAACTAACTGGCTCACTGATAGAACCCACTCAGTCAAAGTAGGCGAAGCCACCTCTAGTAGTAGACTCGTAATGAGCGGTGTACCCCAATGATCGGTCTTGGGGCATCTACTGTTTGGGATATACTTTTCTGAGGTGCAAGCCAAAACCAGTGGTCTGTGGCTGACCAAGTTTGTAGATGACTGCAAGCTGAGCACTGTCCTAAATTCTCCTAGCAATGTGAACATCCTCCAAGAGAGCCTTACCCAAACTAATGACTGGTACTAGAAGCATGGCTTCAAACTGAATGCCAAGAAATGCATCATTATCCCCTTTGGGGAAAATGGTATCCCCACTAATTATCTCATTAATAACAACGTACTAAGCATGCAATCAGTCATGAGGGACCTGTGCACCCAGGTTGATAGCAACCTGACTTTTAACCACCACATTGCCTCCATTGTACAGAATACTTTCCACATGGCCCACCTCATAAATAAGGGTATTTCATCCAGGAACAAGGAGGACATAACATCCCTGTACTCCTCCCTTATCAGACCTATTATTGAGTACAATGCCCCCTTCAGCATGTACCTTGCCAAGCACATGCAGCAGTTGGAGAGACCACAGAGGCAAGGGCGCCCGCAGGCAGGTGCAAGGGGGTGCACTTGCACCCCCCTGGAATCGGCTGGCCAGGAGAGTAAATTTTTTTTTTTTTATTAGAAGTAAATTAAGTGTGTTCTTCTTTAAGAACTCCCTTTGCGTCCGGTCGTACAAATGGAGGTGCTTGCGACCCGTTTTCATCTTTTCCATGCGGTTTACGTCTTTATCTTCCGCATTCGCGCGTGAAATTTGAATTCTAGATGGGCGCCAGCAGAGATGCTGTGTTGTGTCCATGAAGAAGGTCTTGCCATTAAAATCGGAGCAAGCAAGCTGTTTCAGGAGCAGAGAGGGATTCCACAAAGGTAGGAAGGTTGCAGAAATAAGTTAGTTTGGTTAATAACAATTACCAGGGAACATACTCCTTACTAATAGACTGAAGTGTTCATTATTATGCACTATTAGGATTGTGGTCCAAACTGACTGATTTTTATGACTCCATGTGTATGGTTGTGTTATTGCGTGTGCAAGTGCTGGCTGATCTGTTTTGCAATAAAATGCATACAGCAAAAAAGGAATAAAATAAGGTTGTGTTTGTTTGGTTTGTAAAAACAATGTTTAAGTTGTGTTGCTTTTTCCTCTTTGCTAACAAGGTTTTTGTTTCTTTACCAGAAATTTAAAACTGGAGTTCAGGGATAATGTTGGTTAGTTTGTGTGGTACTGTGTTATTACTTTGTAAAGTGACAGTGTGGATGTCTGGCAACCATTTGGCATAACCCAAAATGTTTGTTTGTACAGTTTTTATTTAGTTTTTTTTCAGGTTTGCAAAGTCGGTTTTATACAAGTTAAATTTGTCTGCATGAATAATGTTGTATGTCCGTTTAATATTAGTGATGTCCTCTTGTGAATTATTTGAAGGTTTTAAATAATGCTGTTGAACTATACACAGCTCTTGTTATAAGAATTCTGATTTTTCTAACATTAGTCACAAGAAGCCAGATTTATATTTGGATGCTTGGAAAATACAGGTTCATATTCATAGTCCCAAGGATTGTAGTTGCTTTGGGAAGTCATCCATACCTGATACTATCATATTGACAACACACCCCTTAGAGTTGACCCAGTAGTCAGGGACTGGACACACACAGGTAGTAATCTAGCCTTTGATCATTATGTGTCTGCTGTGTTGAGGAAATCCTTATATGTTGCACAGCTTATAAACAAAGATATGGCATCTAAGTCCAAGGAAGTAATTGTTCCATCAGACCTATCATTGAGTACAATGCCCCCTTTGGTATATACCTAACCAGGCATATCCAATAACTATATATCAGGCATATCCAATAACTGAAAAGTCCACAGAGGTTCCTCACTAAAAGAATACATGGTGTAAGTAATATGTCCTATGCAGGTCGCCTCAAGGCCCTATCCCTGTATTCTGTCTCCTATAGGTTTTGAGGGGCAATTTATGCCTGGCATACAGGGCATTGTCAGGCCTCACTTTGATAGACCTCCTGCATAGCCACAAAATGATTTTGTCCTGTTGGGTATTCCTGATTCCATGTGTCTATATAAATGCTTGTATAGTACTTTGGTGTAGATGTGGCCAATTTGGAGTCTATGTTGGCTTTACAGGATTTCACTAGTGCTCTTATTTGCTTGTTCAGGCTAAGGAGAGATTGCTTCCAATTGGGTACCTGCTCCTCCTTGGTCCTAGACTGCAATTTTTTCCTTTTGTTATATACTTTATTGCAGATGTCCACCAGAGAGGTTTACTCTTCCTTGCGGTGGATGATTTTGTCCTGTTGGGTCTTCCTGATTCCATGTGTCTATATAAATGCTTGTATAGTACTTTGGTATAAATTTGGATATCTGTGCCAGTTACTACAGAGGTGAAGGAGGCTGTGAAACTGTTTATACATTCCTCAGGAGATTGTAATCAGCTTTGGAGAAGTTTTTTTGTTTGACCCTAGCTAGAGGGGGTCAGGGGAGATGGTGACTTCGAAAGTGACTGCTTTATGGTTGGATCTTGCCAGGGAGGATAATACTGTAGGGGGTGCTGCAGTGGTTACTCATGTTGGTTAATACCAAGTCCAAGATAGTATCACCGCTTGTTGGGGTATTGACTAGCTGTTCCAAAGCATTTGCATTGATAAAATCGAGGAATCTCTGGGCATTTGTGTTCTGGCATGAGTAATTTTTCCTATCTGTGGTTGGGTAGTTAAATGTTAAAAAAATGGACACATTTCAATATTGGACTTCATATTCTTCAGAAAGTGTATGGTAACAAAAGCAAGCTTTTATTCTAGCAATTTTCTAAGTGTACAAGATGGATATTTGAAATGTATCCCTGTGTTTGGGACTGTATTCCCCCCATTATTGGCTTCATCCAGGTTTTGTGCTAGGGTTGAGAGTTATGGTAAAAATTGAATTCACTGAATATGTTTGGGGGCTGTATTAACCCAGTATTGGCTTTGTTCAGGTATTTATTGGCTTCATCTGGATTTTTTGCTAATGTTGAGAGCTATGGTAAGAACTGATTTCACTGAAAATGTTTGGGGGCTATATTCTCTCATTACTGGCTTTGCCCGGGTGTTATTTGCTAAGAGGTTGAGAGCTGTGCTATGGTGAGAACTGAATTCACTAAATGGTAAAGTTTCAGTCTTCCTCTTTCACAAAACAGCTGATTTGGCATAGTGGTATGTTGCTTTGACTGTTTTGCACGGGGTCCCCGGGGTTCAAGACGTGGCAGTGAAATGTATGGTGGTAACGCAGCATTTTATTCTAGCAACTTTCAAACATTATACAAGCAATGTTTAAAATGTGTCCCTGGTTTTTGGCCTTTTGCCCCCCCCCCCAATAAATTTCGGCTTTTTCCAGATTTCTTGTGCTGCAAAGTTCAGAGATACAGCTGAGTGTCTAGTAGATTTTACAAGGAGCTGAGAGCTGCAGGGGAGCAAAAGTTTAGTGCTGCTTATGTTTAGTGCTGCTTATGTTTAGTCTGCTTGCATTGTTAATAACACAACAGATAGTGTACTTGCTTTAGATGCTGAAGGCTGTGGGTTCTACTCCCACAGTAGGTAAATGCATTGCTGATGCTGTATTGTGTTGTAAAGGGGGTGGATGCTGCAGTCCTTTTGGTAAAGTTACCTAGTAACTATGAACCTGTTAACAGTTTGCTATCCATTCTCTATTGCGGTATTACTAGCTTTTCATTTTTTTACTGCATGCAACAAAGGCAATTTATTCTTCAAGGGTAACAGGCACTTTATTTGTAGATTAAACAATGACATATAAAGTGTTTGCTAGCAGCAACCTCTATTAGTTACAAATTTCTTCAATGTGGATTTTACTACAGAGATTGTGTATATTTTTTACTGATACTGGTGGACTTGAGTAGACTTTTTATGATGGAAATGTTCTGAATTGGGCAATTTTGTCACTGGTGGATGCTTTTTGTTTCTTTGTTTACTGGAAAAATTTTCAAAACAATAAATTTAAAATGCCCTTTAACAACTGTACTGTATTGTACAAGGAATATAATGTAATACAGTCAGGAAGGTGTATCAAAGAGCATGTGTATGTTATGGTCGAGGGGCCTATGATTTTGAAGACAGCCCAGAGTTAATATTTGCAATTGGCAAAATGTATTTTCTCTTAAAGTGGGTTTCAGTGCTGTTTCAATGCATGTGAGTTTCAAGGGCAGAGAAGTTTTAATGTTAGTCTATTTTCATTGAGACTGCATTGCTTTAACAGATATGTATTAGGGTTTGTGCTGTAAAATGCAAAATAAAACTTTCAAATGAAATCCTAAATCATTGCAGAAGTAAAGCAGTATGCACATTAGTGTTTATGGTAAATGGGGCAAAATAACCAAGGAATGGGACATTGGAATGGCTGCAGGGGGGGAGGCTCCATTTGACCATGATTTTGTGAGGGGGTATCAAACTCAGACAGCCCGGTTGAACTATACCTCTCAGTTGTCCATATCTTTGCAGAATTAATAGATATTTGCTGCTTATTTTTGGTTTGTTCCTCATAAAATTTGTGGTTTTCTAGCAAATCATTTAGGAATGAAGCCATTAAATGACAGACACTGAGTTTCAGATGTCTTAACCTTCAGAAAAATGCATGCTAATGCAAGACTAAGTTTATACAAGAGCAATTTTTAGTAGTGTTTGTATGTTCCCCAATATATTTGGCCTTGTTCAGATTTCCTGCATTAAGAGGTTGAGAGGTACGTGCAAATCACTTTGTAGATTAGGAATATCCAAACATCTCAATTGTCCCCATTTCTGGCTCAAAATGTTGTTCTCCCCTAATAATCCCTCCTCCAAAATGGCAATTTTGGAAGAAAATGTGGAGGGTTTACAATTATAACTGTAATGATCAGTTATAGATTACCTTTATTTCAGAAATGCATGTGGATGCTATTATTTTGTTAGCTGCTTCAAGTTAACTGTTAATATTAAAAAGGTGTCCCTTTTTTGACAGGTATTTTTGCATCACATTTTGGTCTGTTTTTCATAAAATTGTGGTTTCTGGCAAATTAGTGGCAAGTCATTAAAGACTGAAATTAGAAAATAATGGCAGACATTTGAGTTTCAGATTTTATACCCTTCAGCAAATTTGTACTAATGCAAGATCTATCTGTTCTATTAAGTTAATAAGAGCAATATTTAAAAATTGGCCTTATTTTTGGGCCTGTGTCCCACTTCTAGTTCTATGTATGGCTTTGTCCAGATTTCTTGCTCTGAAGTTGAGAGGTAGGAGTGTCAGAGCCATCACTGTCAGCCAGACATTTCAAATTATGACATACTTATTGCACCCCAGCCCCCATTGTAGTGGCTCGGGATGTGTCCAAGGAAGGCAAGAAGCAGTTATGCAGTAAGTGTGCAGAGTATTCCCCCATCCAAGGTAGATCACAAATACGACCGTGGCTTTTCATCTGTCCTTGATTTTGCAAAATGTTCTGGTTTTCTATCAGATTTTTATACTGTTGATTTATGCTTCTTATTATTCAGGAACTGCATGCTATCACAGTGTCCTGTTGCTCTGTTTAAGTAGCCATGGTTTAATGAACATCAGGTAAGCTTGTCGGACATTGTAAGATGCAAGTAAGCTTTAGTAAGCATATTGTTAAAGAATTGCCAGCATTGAAAGCCTTTTCGTTGTTGCCATGCAGAGAATATTTACATAGCTAGATAATGTATAAGTCTTGGGTATTGAAATGCATATGACAGTATTTGTAATAAAAGGACAGGATTACAGTGTTTTCAGAAGTTCATTACATTTTATTGGAGACCAGTGTCTTATAGCAGTGTCTGTGTGTTAGTACACTTGTAGTTGGGTGGCTTTAATGGTATATGGTAAATAAGCATTGCTACCTTACTTAAAAGCCAAGCCCTGCAACAACTAGCTCCACACTGAAGTCAAAACACAATAGCTTTGGTGGGTAAATGTACTCTGTAGTAATCAAAAAAAGGCAAATGTTTGAAATAACTACAGCTTATGTGCAAACACAATAGGTAGTGATGAAACAATGCTCTGCTAAAAATGCTTTAATGCTCCACATTGCTGAGCTGCAATCACTAGCTACCAGGATTTCACCCACTTCAGATCAAGCACGATGCCGTTCAGTGCAACCTTCCCAGAACTAATTCAAGTCTGACCAGAATTATTTGGTGTGTGTGTATAAGAGGGAGGTAGCATACCCCTCAGCTGTCCAGATTTTGCCCCATATTCCTCTTAAAAAGGATTGAAGTTGCTAAATAATGAGACATTTCAGTTTTAGATGTCATGTCATTTAGAAAAATGCATACCAACACAAATCCTGTTACTCTTGCAATTTTCTAAGTTTCTGAGAGACATATTTATAATCTGTCCCTATTTATTTTAGGCTTTGTCAAGATTTCTTGCACTAAGGGTGAGGCCTTGAGGGGTGTGGTATCTTTGTAAGAGAGAGAGAAAGTGAAATGCCCAAGTTAGAGTTAGCAGGTGGAATTTTCAAGTGCATTTTCAAGGAACTGTGAGTTTTAAGGGAAGCGAAGTTCACTGCTGCTCATGCCAAGTCTATTTACAATGTGCAACCATTTTGTTTAGCAAATGGTATCTCTATTGTGGTATAAAGTTTTAAAGCTATGTTAATAGCACCACAAGTAGAATACTTGCATCTTAATGTAAAGGCTTGAGGTTCTATTCCTACAGCATATACATTTGTATGCTGCAGTCCTCAGGATGTCCTCCTTTGGATGAGATGCCTAATAACTATGAACCTGTTTTTCAGCTTGTCATCCATTTTCTATTGCAATATACCAGCTTACCATTTTTTTAATTTAACATAGGCAATTTATTCTTTGACGGCAGCAGGCACTGAATTTGTAGATGAAACACTGAAATATACAGTTTTCTAGCAACAACATCTTCATTAGTTTCAGATATCTTTAATGTGGAATTATTCAGATTACTTTTACTTCGGCAGCGACACTCAAACCAGTGTTGCTGTATAATACAAGGGATATGATTCAATTATATATTATAATTAATACAATCAGGTAAATCAAATAACTTTTGCATGGCCCTAACGGTGTGCAAGGAGCCTATTGCTTAAACAGTTCAAAGGTAAATAACCTGCCACTGGCCAGATGCATTTTCTTTGAATGTGGGTTTCAATGCCGTTTCATTGAATGTGAGTTTCAAAAGTAGAGAAGCTTTAATGCCAAGTCTGTTTTCATTGTAAGACTATTGCTTTGTTTAGGTTTAGTAAATATCTCGGTGTTTGGGCTATAATGTTTGAAATAAAAGTTGTAAATTAAATCCAACTGCCTGTAATCATTGTAGAACTAAAGCATAACACAGTATGCACACAGATTTGAACAGTGTCTACAGTAAATGGGGAGAAATAGCCAAGTAATGGGACACTGGAATTGCTGTGTGGGCGGGGCTTGGGGTGGGTGGGCTTGGGCGGGGCTGTGTTGGCAGGGGGCGGGGTGAGCTATGTGGGTGGGGCTATGGGTTTGCACCCCCCTGCAAAAAATCCTGCGGGCTCCCTTGCACAGAGGTCCCTGACCAGGAAAATCCAAGGTCTCAAACACCTATCCTATACAGATAGGCTAAAAGCCCTGTCTCTCTACTCAGTCTCATACAGACTGCTCAGAGGTGACCTGTGTATGGCATACAAGGCCATTTCAGATCCAGCCTTGATTGGGTTGCTGCATATCCTTAAGACAAACTCCACTCGCACAACCCACAGGCAAGGCCTTAACCTGGTCTGTGACAGTAATATTATTTTTGGTGGGATAGATTTGTGTCCCAAAGACTCCCCCCATCTGTGGAATAGACTCCCACTCAATGTCAAGCAGAGTACCTCTATAGCCCTCTTTAAGAGGAACCTGGACGACTGGATGGGAAACAGAAAATATACCCCTGGTATCCCACCTGTGTCCCTGCTGGACAGGGGAAACCGGTGCTGACAATTAGGGAACATGGGTGAAATTCTTGGCTAGGCTTATAAGGGCCTCTGGGCCAATAGCTTAGTATCATCCTATGAACCTATGAACCTATCATGTAAGGTGTTGGAGTTTAGAGAGAGATTTGGCAGAACAGATTAAGATTGAGTTATTGGCATAATAAATTAGGTTATTATTTTTTGTAGCAGCGTATAGGTCATGCATGAATATTTTGAAAGATATGGGACCTAGTACAGATACTTGTGTGACACCAATAGTAACTGGCATGAAGGTGGAGAAATCATTTTTTTCATTTCACTGCTTGTGCTCTTGTTTGAGAGGCAGCTACAGAACCATTGCAGTGAACAGTTCGTGAGCCCTAAGGATGAGAGTTTATGTAAGAGTTTCTGGTGGGAGACAGTATCAAAACCTTTTGATAAGTCTAGGAAGATGGTGGAGACTAGGCTTCTGGCATTTCTGTGGATGTTGGCAGTATTGACAAAACTCAGCAAAGCAATAGTTGTGCTGTGATGAGGATGGAAGCCATGCTGGGTTGAAGACAGAAGATGGTTATCTATTAGATAATTGATAAGCTGCTTATGAATACATTTTTCTGATTTTTTTGACAGGGAGATAAGATCTGTATTAATTCCACCTCTCTGCTGTGGAATAATGAGTGATTTTTTTTCCTTAGTAGGGGGAACCTTATTTTCAGATGTGGATTAATTTATTAGAAATGAAAATGGATATGCAATACCCTCAGATGCTATTTTAAGACACTAAAGCAGGAGGCTTACATTTTTTTAGGTATTTTTTGATGGTATCTGTGGGAACTGGTTGGAAGGTAAAATGTTGAAAGAGGTTATTTGATTGAGTAGGGACCTCAAGAGATTGATTGGTCGTCTAAATTGTTAATGCCTTTACTGTCTGTATACAGTGATTATGGTACCATTTTGTCGTTGGCTGTACAGTTTCCCTAGCTTAACATTTTTTGGCTGAGGCCCAGAACAGTTTTGAGTTATTAGTGTATATGTTTTGATTGGTTGAGTAGCAGTTTTTTTTTTTTTTTTTTTGTCTTTGGTGATAAATTGATTTGCTCAGTTTCTTAGTAATCTGTATGCTAGTATAGTAGGGATTGTTTTATTTTTTTGTTCAGACCTTTCATGCTTTGTCTCTTTGTTTCATGAATTTAGTTGCTAAGGATAGCCACGGGGCAGGTTTGGCTTTGACACTTCTTGTACTGATGGGGGCTACTGTGTTTAGATTTTGATGAACTCAGAGACAGCATCATCTATGTGGAGAGTCTTAGTGGTTCCCACTTAAAGAGATGTAGTGTATTAATAAAATAGTCTTCATGAAAAGTAGCAAGTTTTCTTACCAGGCTGTAATGATGTGTTTTGGGGGTTGTTGATTTGGTACCTTATGGTTTAAATTGGCAAGTGATCACTTAGGCTGACCAACAGAGTTCCAAGGGATAATATTTTATTTGGAGAGGATGTTAGCATCCAACTGAGGGTGGATTCTCTGTGTGTGTTTTTTATATCTAATTAGTGTGGTTATCTGTTGTGTAAACTTGTACAGATATTTATTATTGGGTGGATGTAAATACTGTATGGTTTGCCAGTTTATATTAACATCACCCAATGTTATGGCTTATGAGGGATTTTTAAGGAGGCACAGTAGAGAATGTCTTCAAGCGTTTTAACATTGTTAACTGGAGGTATGTATATACGCATGACTGTGATTGTCTTGTGAGTGTTTAATTTTAGCATGGTTAGTAGAGTTTCTAGTCAGAGAAGGTAGGCAGGGTGTGGGAGAAAAAGGAGATATCTAATTATTTTTTTGTAGAAAATAGCAACATCACCAGCGTTTTTGATGGCTCTGTCTAATCTGATAATATAGCCTGGTGGGGCAATTTATTAATTTTTTTTGTTTCCTGGTGGAGTCTGATTTTTGTGGTAACGAAGATGTCCATAGCGTGTAGTGTTATCTATGCAAGCAAGTCAGGGATCTTTTTATAAATAATTTGACAACTGGAATGGTATATATGAAGGCCAGGTTGGTACAGTGGGTGAAGAGTAGCAATAAAGGAGTTGATGAGGATATGCTGTCAGATGCCTATATATATACTGAGTTGGGCCTGGGTTTGGGTGGATGCCACCCCTGAGTGTTATGGTTATGAAAGTTTTGGGTGGATGCCACCCCTGAGTGTTATAATTATAGAAGATTTGGGTGGATGCCACCCCTGCGTGTTATGATTATGGAAGTTTTGGGTGGATGCCACCCCTGAGTGTTATGATTATGGAAGTTTTGAGTGGATGCCACCCCTGAGTGTTATGATTATGGAAGTTTTGAGTGGATGCCACCCCTGAGTGTTATGATTATGGAAGTTTTGAGTGGATGCCACCCCTGAGTCTTATGATTATGGAAGTTTTGGGTGGCTGCCACCCCTGAGTGTTATGATTATAGAAGTATGATGGTACAAGTTGAGGCATTTTGCTTTTATTTTTAATACCCAACTTGTGAGTAAATTGCTGTTGCTTTGGATAACAGGACTTGGACAATAAAATATGTGAGTGCTGGTATAGATAGGGTGTGATTGAGAAATGAGGTTCAAAATCATTTTGCTTGGAGGACACAGTATAACAATTTTGTTGGAACTTTGAGGGTAATGGATGTGGTAGGATGTTAAGTATGCAAATAGGAGAAACATGTTTTTGAAATGTAAGAAGTAGAGCAGCTTGAAAAAATGAGGTTGTTGTTAAGATAGGAAGTAGTGAGGAGTTATTAGGGGGGAGTTGAAATAAAGAATAATAGATATGTACTGCTGGAGAGAGGTTTGAATAGTAATGGCTATAGTGCAAATAAATATGGGAGGAAGAAAGGCTGTTGTTAATGCTGCTAAATGTTAGATGAACGTTGGTAAATAGCTAAGTAGAAACAGGAGTGCTTGTATGATAGTAGCAAAGTTGTCTGGGAGGGTTAGGGAATGGGTGTTACAGGTGAAAGGTGTGAATAGGATGTATAATGGTCAAGTACAGAGGATTAATGAGAACTGGTGGTAGGGTAGGGGGTTGTAGTGGGTTTCCCACTCTCAGGCAAATTATTACAAAGAACAAATCAGTTTATACCTAGTACAGAGCAATGAAGAAGGAGCCACAAAGTAGAACAGATTTCCTGTATTTTACTGAAAGCAGAAACCAAGGAACTTAGGTAAACATAGTAACTGGCATATATAGTGTAATCTAATGGTCAGGAGAAATTACATCGGCCAGCTTAGTAAGTGGTCCTTATAGTGCAAGGACTACTCCTTTGGGAGGAATATCACAGGCACTTTCCACCATAGGAAGGCAATAGCTTAGGTAAGGCAGGTCAAGAAAGGCAACTGCCGGGGGTGTAAAGTGTTGGAGAGACAATTGGCTGATTGGGATCTCTGTTTAATACAATATTGGCTTTTAAAAGTCAGTATTGCATCTGTGGTCAAACCTAAGTGCTGTAGCACTTTATGTGTCATCTAAACTGTATAAACATTCTTTTTTTTTTTTTTTGGCTCTTCAATGGTAAATCCGGGGTGGGCGATGTGGATCTAATGGTAGCTATTGGCTTATTACAGTAAAGTGTTTTTTTTTTCCTCTTCACTTGAAGAGCTGAGGGAGTAGGGTGCTGGTTCTTGGTACAGGCACAGATCATTGATTGAGTAAACTATGTTTCTGCGTGCAGGCACATATTTGACTATTTAAAATAAACACTCAACAAGGATCTACATATTAAGCTGGTTTACATTGCACAATGGCAATATTCTTGATGATAACTTTTTCAGAGGTTCCCTTATGGCAGAGCTACTGCTGTTTAAGGATCAGGGATTGAAGTAGTGATCACAGACTATTTTACAATGCCAATATTCTTGGTAAAATGTTGACAGAGGTTGTCTTGTGGCAGAACTCCTGCTATTTCAGGTTCAAGGTCCTGTAGTGACCATAGGATATTGCACAATGACAGTATTCTTGGTGAAAACTTTCACAGAGGTTACCTTTGGCAAAGCTCCCACCATTTTAGGGTCATGGATCAATGTAGAGACCACAAGCTATTGCACAATGACGATATTCTTGGTAAAATCTTTTGGTGAGGTTATCTTTTGGCACACATACACAACAATAAAAAAAAATACTGTGTAATACTAGGGGAAAATAGCAATATTATGTAACATTCTTTGGCATCAATGCACCTGGAGGAGTAAAATGCTGGTAGGTATACATTGCTAATATTTGCAATACATTTGCCAGATTAAAGGGTGCTACTGCAAATATTGTTCCACAAGGGCAGGGTAACATGTTGTCTTAGCAGTCCCCTTAAGTGTATGTGAGAACAGTGCATGAGGCACATTGAGTGACTACAGGACCATGAAAGGTGGAAAATAACACCTCTTTTGCCATGTTGTTTATCCAAGGGACATAGAAGGCGGTGGTTGATCTGGCCTACCAGATAATAGCTTGCAGGGCATCATGTGGACCATGTCATGGGAATATATGCACAAATTACAAACAGTGACATAAACACAGGATATTAACAATGGCTGGCATTTGAATAATATGACATATGTTAACCCCAAGTAAACAACAGAGTTTGCTCCTCTGAGGCATGTCCAGGGTATGACAGGTATAAGTTGTGTTGGCAGGGGCCTTTGAAGAAATAGTACATGAATATTGTGGAGCAGGCAAATCAGTATGCCCCCTATAGATGACAGGGCTATGTCTACAGACATAACAATGTATGATCTAGCTAGCACACCTATAACTTGTAGAATATGGCACATAGCATGCTGGTGAGATACCCATACACACAAATACAGACAGACCAGTTTATATTACGCTGACAACATGAACATTCCCAAAGGTAGTGGGAGTGGAAGAGCACATCAGCCTTAATTTGCACAGTGTATGTATCATCATCATCATCGTGAAACCTTGTTTTTCCCATTTTCAACTTGGCATCAGGGTGTCATGTCAGCTGAGACCATCTCTCTGTATTCAGTATCACTGTCCTACCATCTTCAACACGCATGCCTGACTTACAGTTCTTCTCTCACACAATTCATTCACCTCTTTGCTGGAAGCCCTTGTTTCCTCTTGTCTTCCTGTCTGTCCCAATTCTTCTTCACCAGATTGGGCTCTGCTTTTCTGCACATGTACCCAAACAACTGCAATCTGTTCCCTTTAACCATCTTTGCAGTTAGAGCTACTTTGGCTTCTGTTCTTATGTCTTAATTTCTTCATATGTCCCACAGTGTGCATCCTACTGCCTGTCTCAGGCACTTCATCTCCTTCACCTCCAGGTTCCTCAGTTGCTCTGCCTTTACTGCCCAGGTCTCTGTACCATTCAGTAGTACTGGTCCCCTCAGTGTTTTATACACCTTACTTTTCATCTTCTTTGGCATTCTTCTGTCATACACTAATCCTGACACTATGCCATTTGGCTGTAGCCAATCTGATTCTTGTTTGACCTTCTTATTCATTTGCTGAAGTTCTTGGTCAGAGTCTGCCTGCACTGCCACATCATCTGCATACAACAACTTTGCTGAGTTGTCTCCTCTGATCTGTTTGCTAATGTAATCCCTCATCAGTATGAACGGCTGTGGGCTCAGAGCAAAACACTGATGCACACCCACTGGCACTGGGAACCCTTATGTGAGACCGAACACTGTTTATATAAGATTCCTTGGGTCATTGTACATAGTCTGCACTAACTCTTTGAACCACAGTGGGACTACCAAATCAGCTTTCTTGGGACCTTGTCATATGTTTTATCCAAGTCTAAGAAGGCCCAGTTGGACCTTTTCTTCATATCAAGCTTCTTCTCAACTATCTGTCTCACTGCAAACATCGGGTCAGTTGTACTGCATCCTGATCTGAATCCAAACTCCTAATCTCAGCTCTTATTTTCTACTAGTCTGCATATTCATTTATCAATCACCCTCTCCTGAAGTTCATGCAGCGTGACAAGAGTTTGATACCCCTGTGCTACCCACAGTTGTGAATCCCCCTTTTTTCTTAAACACTGGCACTAATATGTTTATTCTCCAGTCATCTGGATACACTTTTCTCTCCATGCTGCTTTGAGTACCCTCAGGAGTCATTTCCCGATATCTCACCCAACATCTTGATCATATCTGCTGTGACCTCATCTGAGCCTGCTGCTTTCCCTGATTTCATTTTCGTTAGTGCTGTTCTTACTTCTTCTATGGCGGGCTCCTCCTCTTCTTTCACTGTAGGGTGTACCTGAAGCAGTATAGCTTCTGTTAGTTTTTTTTTTTTATTCAGAAGCTGCTAGAAATATTCCTTCCATCTGCCTTTGATGAGGACAGATGAGCATATTGTTGCCGGCATCCCTTATGGGGGGGGGGGGGTCAGGCTATCTTTGTTATCTTTCTGTCTTTTCTCACTATCACAACACTGCTGTGGAGCATAGCTTGAGATTACTATGACATCTCTCACCACACCATTTCTAACCTATCCCCCCCCCCCCGAGTGATATTCTCAGGATCCCAAGCTATGTGGCTTTGCTGCATTGCCCTTCTGTCATGTCTTCTGGATACATAGAATGTTCAGCCTCCTCCTAACCATCATGTCATCCACTTCCAGTCTCCATCCTGTCAGTGAAATTACACTGAGTGTAGCAATTCTTAGTTCATGTTTGGCAGGTTGATTGGTTTTATGTCCAGCTTTTGCTCAATAGAGCTATCCCAGATAACCCAAATTGGGCAAATGGATACTGGCTGGCTAGTCGCTTAGTGATCCAGGGCAGCTGGGGTTTCATAGCAGGCATACACTAGACAATAGGGGAACATATACCTCTCCCACCATTAGCATGGGTCCCTGGCATAAGTCAGAGTAGTCCAGATTCTTAACCAACAAGGTCCAATCAATTGTGAGGGACTTGGGCACATAGATTGATAGCAACCTGACTTTTGACCACCATATTGCCTCTGTTGTACAGAAAGCTTTCTACATGGCCCACCTCATTAGAAAGGGTATCTCATCCAGGGACAAATAGGTCATAACATCACTGTATTCTTCCCTTATGCAGCAGCTGTAGAGACCACAGAAGTTCCTCACCAGGAGAATCCAGGGCCTCAGACATCTACCCTACACAGATAGGCTAAAGCCCTTTCCCTCTATTCAATCTCATACAGACTCCTCAGTGGTGACCTCTGTCTGGCTTACAAAGCAATCTCAGACCCTACCTTGACGGGAGTGCTGCATATCACAAGTCTAGCTCTACTCGAGTAACTTGCACGAGAAACCTCAACCTGGTCTGTGACATCAATAGGACTTGTTGGCGGGACAGATTTGTGTCTCAGAGACTCCCCCTTCTGTGGAATAGACTCCCTCTCCACGTCAAGCAGAGTACCTCATTATCCCTTTTTAAGGGTAACCTAGATAACTGGATGGGGGACAGAAAATACACCCCTGAGATTCCACCTGGGTGTGTGCTGGACAGGGGCTTTGGGTGCTGACTTGTTGGAACATGGGCTAAATTCTTGGCTAGGCTTGTAAGGGTATCAGGGCCAATAGCCTAGTACCTTCCTATGATCCTATGATCCTATCAACTCTTCACCCTATAAGGCATCATCTAAAATCTGTGCTGCTGATCACAACTTCAGTCTTGGGTAAGTTTAAGATGGAAACAATCAACATGTTTTTTGGAGGTAGAAGAAACCCCAAAGAGACACAGGGAGAACATGCAAACTCCATACAGGCATTGGCCAAAGGTTAGGATTAAGCATTCTACCTTGTGCATGGGAGGCAAAGACCTTAACCATTATAGCAATTGGTCTCATACTTCTAAGTATGTAGTGTATACATGTCAGGAGGCATTTAAAATTGGTAGGAAAGGTTTCCACTACTAACAATATTCTATCAATAGGCAATTCTGCAGATAGCTAAAATATATACTGCTATAACATCACTGGTATATACATATTCCTGCACCTAGAGAGCCTTTACATGTGCCAGTGACACATCACCTTATTCTCCTTAATCTCTCCAGCAGGTGAAAAACTTAAAAGAAACGGAAAATGTCCATGAATTAAGTGTTCTTTATATGTAAAACTAAATTACAGTAGAATTCATCTGTCATGAATATTTGCTGTAGAACCCTGGGGCACTTTCCATCACCTCTTGCCTTTGCCAAAGAAGATCATGATGATGCCTCTACAAGTTTTTGCAGTGATGCCTGCTCTGCTTACCAGTGCAAGTGATAATGTAGTATCACCCACTACCCTGATAAACCACTGCTAGGTATCCACCTTCTACTGGGGATGCTCATAAGAGATCTCCAGTAGACAGTCTTGGTGGTCTCAATACAAGAAATAAAGAATTTTAGACTCTTTCTTGTACCATTTAGCAGTTCTACAATAATCAGCAACTTAAGAATCCACAGCTATTTCACAGGCAACAATCTTGAGGAAAATGGTACAGAGTCATGCCGACACATGTTGCAGATGTCACATGACATGCATTGATGACAGCAAGGTGTCATGGCAGTATGCAGTGCTATCATGAAGTGGTTATGAATGACATGCCGAGGTTGAATTTGTGGTGTAAAACACAAGCTATCCTGAATGTATTTAACCTGTGGAGCCCATATCTCAACCAAGTATTGGACTACAGTACCTCTAGGGACCGTAACGTGGCTTAACATACCCATATTGCTGCAGGGGTCATTTACTCCCCCAAGAATATGTAGTGTACTCTGCGGGCAATTGTACACATGCATCTTCAAGTATGAGCCTCATCATGTAGCCATGGTCTAGACCTCATTGCATAAGATGTGAGATTCAGAGACAGTTGGCTTTAAATGTCACATTAGCATAGCTGCCATACTATGAGCCTCAAAACTGTGTGATAAATAAAGCTCTGGCTATTGCACTGCTCATTGCTCTAGTGGGGACTATAAACTGCAGTTCAGAGTGGGTGCACAGAGCTATAGCTGCTGTGCAAAATCTATAAGCGACAGTAACATGAGTGGAGAATGTGAGGATACCACTACTGTTGTTTTGCTGTTGTTAGGGGTAGAGGTACCACCGTACCCATTATCACAAGAGCGATTATCAATAAGATTTGCAATCTATTTCTACAGCCTTTACAGCTTACAGAATGATTTACTTTTGATGTAGTCATGGAACACAGGCCATATGTAGGGTGGAACTGACTTTTTAAATGTGCCTTTGTGTTTTTTGGGGGAGGGCACCAAATTAGTTATATGGACTGAGGTGAACTGAGGTGTACTGCATATTAAACATGCACTGCTGGGGGCTAGGGGTTTATCTTAATTAGGAAAATCTGTTCCAAGTTACCTTGGAGCCACCTCAGGCATTGCAAGTGACATAGCCAGTAATACTTTGCAGTGGGGCCTCATTACCCTTTTGTGTTAAATGCTTGAAAATAAAAACAGCAGGTTACATTAACAATGGAGAATGACCATGAACTTTTTGTTCTTGTGGGTTGTCTTAGCAACATGCTTACAGGCATTGTGCACTACCTCTGGGTGGATGAAGTATTGCACAGTCCGCGCTCACTTCGGATAGTGGGCTGTGGTACTATGCTGTGGATATAGTAAGTCACTGTGAACAGTTGCTTACCATATGTATATGTAGACCTTTACAGGCTGAGATAGCATTTAAGTTCTTCCCGGCAGAGACAGACACTCTGCAGTCCCTTAGTAAACACAGCTGGTAGATCCTCCTTGCTGACAAGACCAAGTGGGCTTTCTGTAACTGTTTATGGAGGGACTCTGTTGAGGATGTACATGCTGTCTTTGGCCATAATAGAGCAGCACAACAAGTGGGATGTAGAGTAACTAACCTGCAGGTAGCCACAGGTGGAGGTCCATCCACACAGACTATACTCACAGACATAGGGGAGTTCATGATGTCACATTCTGTGGTGATGGACCATTCCCTTGTATCCTGTGGAGGACTAGACACTGGTGTGGAACTTCATATACCCCTACATGTGTCTGTGGGTATGTCGTTACATATGTATCATGTAGTCCAACAAGCCATGGCCATTATGCCTTACATGTAGAACATGGCCATGTCATTCCTACAGGTACTTCAGGGTTTTAGCTGCCATGAAAGTCTGCAGAAAGTATGTGGACTTTAATTATTTGCATGTTGTGTTGTTGTACAGGTGTTTCAGTACTGGGATCTGGAATTGGCCTAAGTAGCATTAATGCACTAGGGTGTTTCTGTCTACTTTCTAAGGGCATTCAGAGTATGGCTTCTCTACCATGCATATTGGCATGCCTGTTGGGGAAACATCTGAGCCTGATGAGAATGGCAGCCAAAGTCTGGTGCAGTCAGGAATCACAATGCCACATTTAGGCATGGATACTATGGGACACATTATCCTTCAGCTTCCATTGATGCTGCTCCATTGCCATTGCAACCCACCCTTCAGTTGCGGGTGACCACTGTAGGACAGAAATTGGCTGGTGTGGCAACTCAGGATGCACCCCTTTCCCTTGCTTCCTGGCAATAGCAGGTACTGGTAGCTTCAATATGTATGAGGAGATTAATAGGGGCTGCATACTGATGGATGACAACACTTTAGTGCATGAGCAATGTCTTGGTTTAGTGTCTCCATGGCAGTTGCACAAAGGATGTGCATAGCAATCATACAGTCACAAGGTGATGCCACTTTACACACTGTTGAGCTGATCAGTGTAGTGTGTGGGCTGAGAGATAACATCATAGATAGATTTTGTAAATGGGTAACATTTTTGAAGTGCACCAGATGGAGCCTATATCCCCTACTAGTGGTTGTCTGCTGCCATATGTTAGGGAAAATACCATTCACATAGCTGTCCTTGTTGCACTTCCAAAGGAGTAATTGTACAGTCAAAGTCCTACAGCATCATGTCCTCCATGCCTGCTATCAGTGTGGATAAACATGCAGCTCACTGTGTCCACGCCTGTATACTTCAAAGTACATGCTGGTCATCCACAGACATTGTCTGCCAACAATAATGACAAAATGCACCATCGTCTGCACCAGCAGTTGATCATACCAGTCACATTCCTCAGAAGGTACACCCCTATGGAGGGGGATATGCATGATTGCCACACATACATGCTGAGGGTCCCCTTGATATGTTCCAGACACACACACACACACACACACACACACACACACACACACACACACACACACACACACACACACTATTAATCCCCCACACAATTTCCATTGCCAATCCCTGTTACAGTGGCCCATCCCACCTGCACATATCACAACAACTGTACCCTGCCCACAGTGCTGTGTTATTAAAGTAACTTGTGCCCGATCCACAGTATTGCCAGAACACACTGTGTAGTATTGTCTGCCTGCTTGTTTGTAGTATTGCATACATCATTGTTACTGTTTGTTATGTATAAATTGGTACATAGTTATGAACTAGATGCTGCCACTTAGCCAGCACCATGGCATACTGCACCTGCCCTCACCATGCAAGGTCATCTGCAGGATCTGAGTCCTTCACATTTTCCTTACCAGATCCTCCTCCTCTCTTGACTCCAGCAAATCCTTTCCCCCAATGACAATGCAGTGCTGCATATATCTCCATACCAGCAAGTTGTTTAACATTTTATATATATATATATATATATATATATATATATATATATATATATATATATATATATATATATATATCCACATTGTGTGTGTGTGTGTGTGTGTGTGTGTGTGTGTGTGTGTGTGTGTGTATATATATATATATATATATATATATATATATATATATATATATATATATATATATATATATATATATATATATATACATTCACCACCTGGGATTTGATGGAGTTGAATTCCTTGCAGTTGATATACCATTATCCATTGTATCCCCATTGGCAACTTGATGGCAATATGGGTACAATCAATGACTCCAGTTATGTGACAGGAATGTACAATGTCATTAGCCATATGATTTTTTTTCTGTTCTCTGTGGTGTGTAGACACCACATATGATCAACCATGTACTGCATCATGACACTGAGTAACTGATATGGTATCCATGAGGCAGATTCCTTAGATACACTTATTGTGTCTTCAGTTGGTCGATGGAAAATCTCTGTATCAAGGTTGATAATACATCTCACAAACCTGCATGTGAGAGTAACACGTGTGTAAGAGCTTGTGTATGTTGTCTCTGTCTACACAGAAACAGTCTACTATTTCCATGTCATAGAGGTGTTGAAATATTAAGGACAATCAGGCCTTTCAGTAGCACAAAGGGTGATGATGGCTGTTCTGATGGCCCTGACTATGGCCTAGGTGACTCAGGTTCAATTAGCCAATCGGAAGCTGGATGGAGGAGAAGGAAAGGATGGGTATTACTTATGGGGTGTCACCTGTGTCTATCCCTGGTAAAGGGTGGGGAAGGCACATTGGTGGACATTTCTGCAAGGGAGGAGGGTAGGGTGGAGACATGACTGAGCTGCTGGGGAGGCAGGGTAAAATACCCCACATCTCCATGGCACACCCATCCCTCAGGAAACAACATTAGGTCTGTAAATGGGAGGGGGAGAAACAGGTAGGTCATAAGATGAGGAGTCCTTCCCAGAGGGATGCACAGATGTGGAGATCCCCGACTAACATGTTCTGAAAATGGCTCCAGCAACACCAGATAAATCTGGGGTTGGGGGTGAACAGCTGATAGACCCAACGAGGACAGATACCTGAGGGACAGACTATTGGTATGAAGGAGAGAGAAGGGGCACAAAAAAGGGTGGTGATGCTCACCATTGTAGCTACTGGATGAGAGAATGGCCTCAAACATGTACATTTTATCTAATGCTTTTGTTACACCTAATATCTTAGCACAGTCTGCGTATCTGTTCACCTGGATTTTCTTGAGCATAACTACACTAGTGATCTTGGGTGATTGCACACTTTTTATATATTTATGAATTGCTCTGGCATGTTGCTTATCCTCATTTGCATTTAACAGTGGCCTCATTATCATAATATTGTTAATTTCCATCTCATTATACCACCATTTGCATGGCATATTGGCCACAATATTCCATGATCTTGCATGACTGAGTTAATGTCTCTGAATTGCCCTAGCCCTGCATGCTACCACTTGTGCAATTTTGCCTTACACAGTGTGATATTTGTTTCTGAATTCTGGCCTTTATGTGTCACATTAGCAATTGCTAATTAGTTAGGAGTTAAACCTAGAATCTTTTGATTAGCATAAATAAACTTAATTGGCCATTGCTGTAAACCCATGAAATACTGTGCATTCCTTGATGTCGTAACACTATAGCTGCTTGTAAATTAACAAAAACTGTCTCTAACTACCACAAATAACAATCTTTAATATATTAAAACCAACAGGATTTCATACAATAGTGCTTTTAACTTGAGAAAGTACTGCTGTGTAAGAGTTTGTTGAAGCAGTTATATAGTAGCTTGTAAAACAACAAAAAACATTTCAAAGTACCATGGAAAAGAAATTTTAATATGCAAAAATGAACAATCTTTCACACAGCAGTACCTTTTACCTGAAGAAGTACTGCTGTTTAAAAGCTTGTTGGAGAGTTATAATAACTTATGTTAAACACAGATCTTGCTTATGTGGGAAGCTTTCTTAACCACAGCAAAAACATATTTAAAAATACGTTCATATATTTTCCTTACCCTCTTTAAGACAAGAAATTATCAGTCTTGAAACTGTCCTAGTGATGTAAATAACTTGTCTATCATTATGTTATCTAGAGCTGTTAAAAGTCATTGCCAATGTCTGATGTACCTAAAAATTACAAAATTACTAAAACCAATGACACTTTAGCTCCTAGCCTAGGTGTCTTGTATACCCTACTTGGAATGTCTTGTAAAATCTCAGTCTATTACAGTTATGTAAATCATAATTTAGTCATTCTCTTTCCTGAGTCACTAAATGCAGCACATATGAATATACATATATTACTGGATATTGTGTGTGTCATTTTTGCCTTCGGTGGACATGCAACAAATAAAAGTAAAAATAATGTCTGTTTTTTTAAATATCTGGTTCCTTAGATGCACATAAATTAGCATATACTTTCCTTTTGCTGGAGCTCATAAAAATATATATTTTATACTGTTTAGTACGGATAAACTTTGTCACAATCCTGTGAATTGCAATTTATAAAATGACATCCTAACCAAGGGTACTGTGGCATCCCCCTCATCTCTTGGTACCTACCATTCTCCCCAAATCCTGACTTCCCCACCATCTAGGTACTTTTTATTTCACAGAAACAAAATGTCAAAGGCACCAAAAAATTCTTGAAATAGTCCAAGGCACCTGGGAAACTAACTCAGCCACTGATATAAGGATAATTCCAACTTTATTCAGCCAAAAAATAAAAAACATAAATGCTCTCTTTATACAGTACGTTTTCATTAAAACCTTCATCAGATGTGGACTGCATGTAAACAAAATCCTTTTATACCTCTAGTTCCCTTCATTTCAATTAACTAAGACACAATTAAAGTTTAAAGGTACAGTGAAAATTGAATATTCAAGCCTGCTTATCTATAATAACATACTGGTACAACACCTTCACCTAAAACCTATTAACAAATGTTAAAACATGTTAAAAAATCATTTACAGTTTCTTAAAACTTCAAAAACAATTTATAAATAGCTTAAATAGAATAAAAAAATAAATATATCAATTCCTGTTAAAACTACATATAAAATGCATTTCATTGAAAGTTTTTCTTATCAGCTTTTGCTTGAAATAATTAAATTAAACCAAGGGTCTGGGCCCTGCTGTCAGAATGTGCCATGACACATTCGGAGTATTATTTTGAAAATATTTTATAACCATTTCATTTAACGATGGAATGAACAATAATCATGACTAAGGAAAGAAAAACAGTCTTTATCTATGACTTTGCTTTTTATCAAGTGTAGTATCTTACTTCCTTTGAACACACCATAAACTGTCAAGACTGAATTAAAATAACTGTGGAAATATTATAAGCTGATGGGCTGGAGGACTAGCTAGCATCCCAAAAGACATAGGGCAGGATTCACGAAAGCTTGCACGGAGTCTAAGAGTAGTGTAAGACTCCATGCAGCCTTCGCAATCCAGGAACAGCCCTAAAGTCCGTGTAAGAGGCCAGCTAAAACGTCTCTTACACAGAGTGGGCGTGGATATGCTAATCACCTCACTTGCAGCCGAATAGCATGCAAATGAGGTAGATTAGCGATCCAGGAAGCCCAAAGCAGCCCATGTAAGAGCCATTTTTAGCTGCAGAAATGTACTCAGTTGACAACTGAGTACGTTTCTGCAAAAAACACAATGGAGCCATGTCAGCTCCAAATAAAGGGTGCATATGTGTCAGGCAACATGCCAATGGCCAAATATGTGGCCATTGGCAAGGTACTCCGATGCAAATCTGAGAAATAAATAATTTTTTTTTCGGTGAACGCCGGTGTTTAAACGCAGCGCAGCCCCGCGCAAACGGGCTGCACTGTATAAAACATAAAAATGAAGGTTATAAACCCACAAATGTGGGTTTTATGCAATACATGGATTTAAAATGCAGGGATCAGCAGACAATAAACAACATGGCCACCGTTTAGTGGTTGCTAAGGGGGGAAGCTGAGTCTAAGACATGTAACTAAGCATTAGTAGGCAATCTGATGCAAATGAGTGTTAGGATACTGAATTCCACTGTCACATAGCAAATGAGCACATTCTGAGTAGTGTAAGAGTTACATAAGGGGGAGGAACAGAGTAGGAGATAGGTGACATCATAGGAGGGAATGGCAGAAAGAAATGCAGTTCATTGGAGGTCAGTGTTACATGACAGATGTCAGACACATATCATGGAAAGAGGAGTGCCACAACATAAGCATGGGAAAGTCAAGAAATGGAAGGTGTACACTGTTGCCTACACCAAAGTTTCTTGCTGGGCATGCATGTGCACGTGTGCGCGCAATGAAGCGCGAGTAGGACAGTATGCATGCGTGTAAGGCAGACTGAGCATGTGGGAGCATGTTGGTAGATGTTTAACACTGTTTGCGCTGGTGTGCGTGCGTGTAGGGCAGACTGAGCATGTGGGAGCCTGTTGACAGACTTGTAACACTGTTTGCACGGGTGTGCGTGCGTTTTAACCCGAATAAGCAGATTCTGAACCATGTAAGCATGTGTGCGCGCGTGTAAGCCACTGTGAGCGTGTTTCTGCTGGTATGCATGCTGCTCCCCCCTGAGGAAACAGAAAGGAAAAAGGAAGCAACAGAATTCGTAGGAAGCTAGCAGGGAATACTGCTGGAGCTAGTAGGTGAAAACAATTAGAAGCAGGCAATTACACAGGCAGAATAGTAGCCCAGCCCAGCACTTAAAATTCTGCAAACAGCAGTGCAGGATGTTTCTTTCAAGAGACACTGAAAGACAGGAGTAAGCTATTAGAAGTGAAAACTGAAAAAGCTGAACTCAGAGCAGAAATGTTAGGGGCTGCCATAGCTGTCATAATGAGACATAGGCGACTTGCTGAGGGTGGTGACAATGCAGATGGTGCCAGACAACCCACAGTGAGGAGACGGAGAAGAGTGTACAGGCCCAGGGTCACCTACCACGGGTTACATGAGCTGGAGATAGTAGAGCGCTATAGAGTGGACAGAGACCTCCTGCAGCAAATAGTTGAGCTGTGCAGGCCACGCCTCACACACAGAACCAACAGAGGGAAACCCATCCCAGTGGAAACCAAGGTATGTGTTGGCCTAAGAATACTAGCAACAGGTACCTTCCAAAGACCAACTGGTGATATGATGGGGATATCACAGGCATCAGCCTCCAGGGTACTGCACCAGTTCCTGGATGCCATGTCAGCACATGTTGGTGATCATGTATATTTTCCCAATGCCTGTGAGGTATTGGCCAGCAATATGCATCTCTTCCAGCAAATAGCAGAATACCCTGAGGTAGTGGGTGCAATAGACTGCACGCACATACGCATCAAAGCACCAGCCGGTGAGCAGGGTAGGGCCTACATTAACCGCAAGGGCTTCCCCTCCATCAACTGCCAGGTCGTGTGTGATGCCCATGGCATAATAATGAATGTGTGTGCTGGCTGCCCTGGGAGCCACCATGATTCCCACATCTGGCATTTGACGCAGCTGTACCAGACATTTGCCAATGGGGACATCCCACACGGACACCTAGTGGGGGATGCAGGTTATGCACTGGAGCCGTGGCTGATGACACCCATCAGAAACGCACACACACACACCTGAACAGGAGCGCCATAATGAGGCACATGCACAAACACGTAATGTAATAGAGCGTATGTTTGGGCTGCTCAAGTCATGGTTCCGGTGTCTGGACACATCTGGTGGAGCCTTGCAGTACACACCAACTACATGTACCCAAATTGTCATGGTATGTGCTATGCTACATAATATGATCTTGCGAAAACAGCTGCAGCAGGACCAGCATAGGGCTGGGCCAAACAGCCCCCCACCATTGCCAAGGCCATCACAGGCAGAGCGTGACTCGGAGGAGGAACAACCTGAGCCTGCCCCAGTAGGCAGAAGGAGGCATGACCAGTATGCCCTGGCCTTGGCAAAGAGGCAATGCATAGCACATACACTGGCTCAGTAGGAACCCTGGGAATGATACCCCCTCTGACTCACTCAAATAATAACAGGGATGCCTAAAATGACATGACCTGCTCACAAACATGTACAGGGAGTGTAATATGTGCATCTGACAGAGGCAGCCCTGCAGCACCACCTGAGGCATGAATGCCATGTGTTAAGTAATGTAACACCATACACTATATGCACACCTGAGGACCGTGACTAACATCCTACCCTCACCAAGCATCATGCCACAATATGACAATGAGATGATCACTTGCAATAATTGGCTGAAGTATTGCAGTTAGTCAAAGGGGATCCAATGTGTGCCAGCCTGGGATGACATGCTGAGCATGACATGATGCTCCACCTGCTAGGACTGGCGTGCACCTATCAGTGCAGGCCGTATGGATACTGGCAAAGGCTGTTGTTACCCACAGCGTGC
Source organism: Protopterus annectens (assembly GCF_019279795.1). Classification (NCBI taxonomy): domain Eukaryota; kingdom Metazoa; phylum Chordata; order Ceratodontiformes; family Protopteridae; genus Protopterus; species Protopterus annectens. The sequence goes on from NC_056743.1 coordinate 1,592,631,504, forward strand.
CCTGAATAGGTAAGGCTCAAAACACACACCTACCTCCATAGGTATCAGAAGGGATAAGAACCTAGATGTAATGCTACCCAATGCCAGAAGTCTAAACAGCAAGATGCATGCAGTCTAAACTCCCCCAGTATGGAGAATGTTGATATCTGTGCTGTAACAGAAAACTGGGTCAAGGCTCACAACAGCACCCTAACACTACCAGGTTACAGCTCATACTGTGCTGTACAGCCTCAAAACATGGAACAAGCTACAAAAGGAGGGTGACTAGCAATAACTGTCAAGGATAACCACACCCCCATGTTGGTACCACAACAAGAAGCAGCATGGACTAGCCATGGTCAAGTAACAGTGGCTAAAACTGCTTCCCAGTTTATAGCCTGCTACAGACTACTGTCCTAACACCAGGAATTGCACCTGGCCTATGTTGGAATACATGAATATATCAAGTCCTCCAAACCACATTATATTGGGTGACTGAAAATACCCAGACATAGACTGGGAGCATTATACTAGCTCCAACACTGTAGGACAAAAGTTCATAGAATCCATAAACCAAAATGCCCAGGAACAACGTACCACTCCCACAAGTGGGGTAAGCATACTGGATGTGATAATCAGCAACATGGGTACTGGATGGCAAGATGAGAAGTGTATTGCTCATTAGTAAGACCAGACCATAGAGTAATCACACTGGATATACACATCCTGACCACAGTCCCTGGCCAGAAAACCACAGTGAAAAACATGTGTAAAGCAAAAGTTGCACTCCTCCAAACTGATGTGGAATCCATTAAAGGCCCTGTGCAGGTACAAAATATGGGCCACCCCTCAGAACCTGTTATGCAGGCATTCCATGAACACTGCCAGGAATGCTTGGATTATGCAATCCTAAATTAAAACAAGACACAATGCCATACACGCAGGCATCTGGCATGGTGGACTCCAGCCATTACCAAACCATGCAAGAGAATGAGGAAGCTACTACATGATAGAGCAAACATAAAAAAAGAAGTAATCACTGATCAGTAGTATGGCAATAAAATTTGTCCACACATACAATCCACTAAGGCCAGCTACAACAAGTTGAATCTGTGAATCTTGAGGCAATGTTACACCTGCCCCAAGTACACAGACAACCCTCAACTCCCCCCAAGAAATACAAATATATGTGAGAGATGCAACCATTTATCCAAACTGGAGGCTGAGCTCTCTCAACTCAATACTCCCAAAACTAGTCAGGAGGAGAAGGTAACCACACACACCACAAACCCAGTCCCACATAGACCTATGACAACTGCAAACGAAAGACATAAACACAGAAAAACATTCCCGGAGGCCTGAATTACAAACAGAGGCCTCCAAAGCAGACACCCAATCAAACAACCTCCAAATATAGCACATGCAACACATAGTACACAAAGCTGGTGTGCCAAACAGTCACAGGCCAGAAGGAGAAACAACATGCCTGATACAGTTGTAATAGGTGACTCCATAGTGAGACACGCTGCTGTCCCGCACACCAGATGAACAAGGGAAAGGGTACAGTAAGCTGCCTGTAGGCTGCTACAATACGCTACATAACACAAGTATGCAGGTCACCCCAAAGCAAGTAGAAATATGATGCAGTCATAGTCCATGCTGGTGTGAATGACCTGAGATGTACCTCCCCGGACTACATGAAAAGAGACATAGATGAGCTCTCCGATTATGTAGTCCAGGCTGGTATGACACTGACCGTTTGCAGCATCCTACCCTCACCAAGAATGATGCCACAGTACAAACACAGAATGATCAATTATAACAAGTGGCACAATTACTGGTGTCATTCCAAGGGGATCCAATGTCTGTCTGCTTGGGATGTCATGCTTGACAAGCCACGCAGCTGTTCCAGGGATGGCTTGCACCTGTTACCCCTGGGCATCTGGATATTGGATAAGGCTTTGCCACCTCCATAGAGCCTTTCGTAGGCAAGGCTGAAAAGACTAACCCACCACCCTAGAAAACATAAGTGGAAAGAAACATAAGGGTAATGCTGACCAATGCCAGATGTGTAAACCTCAATATGCATGCTCCCGAGGCCCTCCCCAGTATGGAGAACATCAATGTCTGTGCAGTGACAGAAACCTGCTGCAAGCCTACTGACAGCACACCAGCACTACCAGGTTATACCACATATCATGCGTTATGGCCCCAAAACCTGGAACAAAACATAAAAGGAGGGTGAGTATCCATATTCAGCACAGACACCCATACGTCCAGGTAACTGACAATGCACAAGGCATTGGAGTCCACCCATGTGCAACTAACCATAGGCAAGACTGCTGTACAGTCTGTAGCATGCTGCAGACCACACTCTCACACACAGGAACCCCACCCAGCTGTCCTGAAGACACTGGACAGTATGAATGTCCCACCAAATACCAAACAAGGTACTCACAAATTACCACACAGGTGGTAAACCATTATGTATGGAAGGAGTAATCAGGGACCTAGGGACACAAGTGGACAGTAACCTGTTATGTGACACTCACATTGCCAATGTGGCTAGGAAGACTGTCTATATTGCACACCGTATCATGAAAGGATTCACATCTATGTCAACAGAGGTCATTGTGCCCCTATACTGTTCTCTTATCAGACCCATAATCTAGTACAATGCCTCATTTGGGATGTACCTTACCTGACACCTGCAGCAGTTAGAAAGACCTCAAAGGTACCTCACCAAGAGGATAAAGGGTCTCAAATATATGTCATATGCTGCCTGGCTGTAGACACCCCAGCTGAATGCAGTCACATACTGCCTACACAGAGGCATTGTATGTCTGTTGTACAAGGCCATGTCCAACACAGGAGTAATGGACATGCTCCATCCCAGAAACCTCAAAGCCATTGGAGCTGTGAGAGTGAGAGATGTCAACCTCAACACATAATGACATAGGATGTGATGGAGAGACAGATACATAACCCAGAGGCTCCCCACACCCTGGAACAGAATCTTCTTCTTCTTCTTTCGGCTTTTTCCCGGTTAGGGGTCACCACAGCGGATCACCTTGTCCGCACATTAATTGGCAGTGGAGTTTTATGGTGTCGAGTTGCCAGCCCGGCGCCCAACCTTCCACAGAAGGCACACTCACATGCACACCTAGGGCCAATTTAGAGTGTCCAATCCACCTGCAGCATGTCTTTGGGATGTGGGAGGAAACCGGAGCACCCGGAGGAAACCCACGCGACCACAGGGAGGACATGCAGACTCCGCACAGAAGGCACCCCAGCCGAGGATCGAACTGGAGAACCTCTTGCTGTGAGGCGGCAATGCTAACCACTGCACCACCATGGCCGCCCACACCCTGGAACAGAATACCACTCCATATTAGGCAGAGCCCCTCACTGACACTCTTCAACAGGAATCTTGCCAAGTGGATGGATGATCGTAGATTTACACTGGGGGTCTTCACTGTGTCACGTCCAGACAAAGGCACAGCAAAGCAAATCATAAATGGCCATGATATTCACATAACAAGGGGTGGCAAAAGCCACACACACTCTGGCTAGGCTTACAAATGCCCTAGGGTGGATAGCCTAGTATGAACCTATGAACCTATGAAGATACAAATACACTAAGGATAATCTCAAGGCTTCCTCAACTGATGGTTGGAACCGTATTGGGAATTCACAGATATGCTCTGAATCACACAAATATTACAAACAACATACCAAACACACACACATATTGCCAACATACATCCTGACAGGTGCAGTGCAACCCCCCCCCCCCCAGAATGCAAAATATCTATCCCAGCAGACTGCTGGTCCCCTGACATTGCAGATGCTGAGGTAACAGCCAGCATCTATAAAGCAAAACACACAGCAGCAATGGTATGAGATGCTGTCCTGGGCTGAGTCCAACATGGACTCCAAGAAGAATGGAATGCCAAATCACACTACTGCTCAATGTCAGCCTTACCACAGGATATGTACCCAAAGAGCAGTGTACAACAACAGTGGTCATTCTCAACAAAGGTGTTGCCTGAATGGATACTGAAAACTACCACCCCAGAATCCTGAGAAGCTTGGTCTGCACAGCTATGGAAAGGATCAGCATGTACCGCAGACATAAATATATTGGGGACTTACTGACACCGGACCCTACCCAGTGTGGCTTTCTTAAGTGCAGATCCTGCCCCTAAACATGTTTGACTCATTTGAAACAGTCATTAAGGTCATTGATGAGGGCAATGTGGTCCACACAGCGTAGCTGGACCTTGCAAAGGCTTCCATACAATACCCTATGTGTTCATTATAGATATGCTCACCAGCTTAAATATAAACCCCTATGTCAGTAGAGGGGTTGCAAACCAGACCAAGGACAGAACTGACATGGTCAGACATGCTGCAGCCATGTCAGACTACAAACCAGATATAACTGGCATCTCACAAGGCTTGGTCCTGGGACCTCCCTCGTTTGGTATATATGTCCCATAGGTACAGACCAACATGGAAGGACTGTGTCTGAACATGTTTGCAGAGGACTACAAACTGCCCACCATATCTGACCCTCCAGCTGACACAAGCATCCCACAAAAGGGCCACATAGAAACAGACAGCTGGTGCCATAGCCATGTCAGCAAGCTAATTGCAGAAAAGTGTATAGTCAACCCCCATGGATATACAGTAAGTGCCCACCAATTACCACATAGGTGTTAACCCATTACATACTTAACATGTAATGAGAGACCTGGGGACACAAGGTGATAGATATCCTGCATTGGACAAACATGTGGCTGTACTGTTTACAGAAACATACCATATACCCACCTAATCATGAAGGTTGTCAGATCTAGATAATGGGAGGTCATTGCGGCTCTGCAGTCATCCCTCATCAGCGTTACAATTGACTACAATAGCCCCTGTGGGATGTACCTCAGCAGACACCTCCATCAACTGTAAAGTCCCCAACAGTACCTCACCAGGAGTATCAAAGAGCTTGAACAGATGCCATGTGTTGCCTGATTAAACAAACTGCAGCTACACACACTGCCATACTGCCCACCCAGAGGCAAGCTGTGCCTGATGTATAAAGCCATGCCCAAGCTGGAATCAATAAACATGCTGCACCTTGTACAATCTGAATGGCAGTGAGCTATGCACATGAGAGACCTGAACCCCAGCACTGACATACATAGGACAAGCTGTACTGCATGATCCATAACACAGAAGCCACCCCCACTCATGAGTAAACTCCCAGTACAGGTTATCCATAGAATCACTCATCGATTCTCCTCAAGAGGAATCTTGATGAGTGGATGGGAGATGGCAGGTTTACCCTGGGTATCACTGTTATGTCACAGGTAGACGGAGGCACAGTATACTAACCATGACATATGTCATGGCAAACTCCACTTGCAATGTGTGTCGAAGGACAAACACACTCTCCGACTAGCATTAGAAATGGCCTAAGGCACATCGCTAGTGTTTGCAAATGTACACCTATGTTGTGGAATACACTACCAATGTTGGACAAGCCTGGTTTAAGTAGTTCATATCTGAACATAATGCAACATGGTCAGATGTGCACAACTGGCCCCTAACCAGGCTGTTGTGCTCACTATGGAACTGTAAAGCAGTGATAGGACTAAAGCCCAGGATACTGTCCACCACAGTGAAAGTACTGAACCAGTACACTATATGGTACTACAGTGTTAGGCCAGTATGAAAGGATGTTGACAACTGTATGCAAAGTATCCCATGCAAACCCTGCAGGCACAGTATAATCCCTGTTGTGTTCATACACAAAGCAGTTGGACAGTAACTACACAACATGACACACAACACACAACCATAAACGGGAGATATTTGTTGAAGTTCACACTCATCCACAAATGTGGTGGGCTGCAGAGTTCAACATATGGAAAGCTCACACTGGGCATGCTCGCACACTTTGATAAATGAGGCATATGTCAGACAACATGCCATGGGAAGGCTGAACTGGGCATGCTCACACACTTAGGCCAAATCTCAGTTTAGCAGTTGGCCACACATATCTGGTATTTGGACGTGTTATTCCATGAACCAACCACATTACAGCAATCTGCCCAGTGCACACAGTTAAATGACTACAGAGACATACGTGATATAGTGGATCCCTCCCATATGCAAACATCTTCCACAGATGCACAAGTTGTTCATACAAACAGGGAATGCTATGGCAATAAAGACCTGCAAACAGTCTATCAGCAACAAATAATGTGCATTTGACAATTAAACATATGGGTGTAGAGGTCAACACTAGGCTGTTTGCCCTAGGGAATGACAGCTTAGCCAGAGTGTGCTTGGCATCTGCCTCCCCAGTACAGTAGGCTACTGTGCCACTGTAAAGTAGGTCACATAAGGCACCGTGTGAGGCTAGTGTGCTGTGCCTCTGTCAAGCAGGGACACAGTGGAGATCCCAGGGTTTGAATTTGCTAAGCCACAGCCATGTTGTTGGTGTGTGCTGGAAGAGGGTTGCTGAGGACCTCTAACAGTAAGTTGGCGTCAATAACAGACTGAGGGGAGCCTTATCTGCATTGTCTGGACAATTTTACTGTCAACACTGTGTCATGATGATTATGTGGGATTGAAGTGTCATGCCGGTACTGTTCAGAGATGTCCTCCCTCTGTGGGCTACTGCTCTGCAATGTATTAGCTCACTCTGTCTGTTGGACAGCTCATATATGGCTGGTGTACATCTGACAGGTGTCCTGTTGTGGAGCAGTCATGGGTATATTTGGGATAGCATGATCAATGCAAACCTTCCACATGCTCATAGAATGCAATTGTCAAGGATTATGCAGAGTGGCCTGTATACTCCCCCAGCATGGGTCCTTTGAAGTCTTCAACCCCAGTCTTCACAAGTGTAAAGTCTGCTTTTGATAAATACAGTTTGTTTGCAGTGACAACCTTGCCTGGGGGTGGGGATGGGATATGGATGGCCAAGGAAAGGTGGGTATAGTCAGATATCAACAATGGTGGTCTACCTCTGGTGTGGAATAGTGAGTACCCATGTTGTAGATGGTCAGGTGCAATATGTATTCCCCCTTTTGGCTGTGGTGAGTGGTTCTACCATAGCACATGGACTCACAAATTGTAGTGGCTGTAGGGTAATGTTGTAGAGGCCTGAGTAGTTCCCACACACAATATGCCTGTACCTGACATTAACAACTGGAATGGTGTACGTGAACACCTGCATATCATGGCACTGTTCCCAGGGAAGCAAAGTGTGTGCCCTGGATGTGGGAGGGGTGGTCAGGACTGGTTGTGTTGTGTGTTACAGGTCGTGGTTCACGAAGCATGGTATAAAACATAACCTGCCAGTGTGATGTGCATATCTGACCCTGACGTAGGTGGCTGCAAATGCATATATATGCTATCCCCCACCTGACAGGTAGTACTAGATGTACATACCTCTGTAGAAATAATGATGTCAGCACCCTATAAATACTGCAGGTGCAGAACAGATGCCTACTAATTTGGATAGTGTTCTCTGCTAATGTGTCTCCCTCAAGTGTCATAATATAGTTAGGTAAGGGTTTGAATCCTGCAAATGCTCAGTGTGTGTGAGTGGGGTTGGTGTGTGTGAGGGAAATGTTCCTTTTGGCAACTGGGAAAACACACTACAGGATGCACATTCCCCTTTCTAAACACTGATGATGTCAGCACCCTATAAGTACAGCAGGAGAAGAAAAGCCTCCCAATAATGTGAATAGCACGCTCCGCTAATGCATCTGTTTTGAGTGTCATAACATAGTTAGGTAGGGGTTTGAATCCTGCAAATGCTCAGTGTGTGTGGAGGGGGTTATTGTGTGTGCAAGTCTGTTTGAAAGAAATATCCATTTTGGCAACTAGGAGAACACACTACAGGATGCACATTCCCCTTTCTAAACACTGATGATGTCAGCACCCTATAAGTACAGCAGGAGAAGGCAACCTTCCCAGTAATGCAAATAGCACGCTCTGCTAATGCATCCGTCTCGAGTGTCATAACATAGTTAAGTAGGGGTTTGAATCCTGCAAATGCTCAGTGTGTGTAGAGGGGGTTAGTGTGTGCACAAGTCTGTTTGAAAGAACTATCCATTTTGGCAACTAGGAGAACACACTACAGGATGCACATTCCCCTTTCTAAACACTGATGATGCCAGCACCCTATAAGTACAGCAGGAGAAGAGAAACCTCCCAGTAATGTGAATAGCTCACTCCGCTAATGCGTCCGTCTCGGGTGTCATAGCATAGTTAGGTAGTGGTTTGAATCCTGCAAATCCTCAGTGTGTGTGGAGGGGATTAGTGTGTGTGCAAGTCTGTATGAAAGAAATATCCCTTTTGGCAACTAGGAGAACACACTACAGGATGCACATTCCCCTTTCTAAACACTGATGATGTCAGCACCCTATAAGTATAGCAGGAGAAGGGAAACCTCCCAGTAATGCAAATAGCGTGCTTCGCTAATGCATCCATCTTGAGTGTCATAACATAGTTAGATAGGGGCTTGAATCCTGCAAATAGCAAATGTGTATGGAAGAAAATGAAAGTAGTGTGTGTGCAATTACATGTGTGAAAGAACTGACCCTTTTGCCAACCAGTACAACACACCAGCTGCTGCATATTCCAATCTCTACACAGAGATGATGTCAGCACCCTACAAGTACAGCGGAAGAGGGCAAATCTCCCAGTAATGCAAATAGCATGCTCTGCTACTGCGTCTCTCACTACTGTCATAGCACAGTTAGTTATGGCATTGGATTCCAGATATGCCACATGTGTTTTTGTCACACAGAATGCCCATGTGTGTGGGTTGTTGTTCACAATAATGCATGACATCGATTAAAACAGTAATGGCAATGGACACAGATGATGTATGTGTGTGCCAAATACACATATGTACCTGTGACCTTCAATAGTTACCATGTCTGACGCCTGCCACATGTGAATACATGGTATTTGCACTGGATAACATTATGACTGTGGTCTTCTGTGCGGGTGCTGCATGTGGTATGTGTATATACAGTGTGATATGTAGATGGTATCAACCTAGCAGAAAGGGATACACATCTGGTCTGGGGCATATAGTCTACATGTTGTTGATGAACAGGTGCTGCATGTTTTCACCTGTTGTGGGAGTGGTAACAAGTTGTTCCATAGCAATGCAGTGACTACATGCTAGGAACCTTTCAGCTAGGGTGTTGTAGCTACAGTAATTCAGCATTCAGCAATACGTCAGCCTTCCTGGTGAGGGTATGATGCCAACCAAGGTCAGGGTCATACCAGCCTGTGCCACATGCTCAGAGAGCCCTTCCATGTTCCCTATCATGTAGTCTAGGGAGGCACATCACAGGTCAGCCATAGTGGCATGGACAATGACTGAGTCATATGTGTCCATGCCTCTGACTGACCTGTATGCTTGTGTTATGTGGTGGACCATAGTGCCCCACGGGCATATCACTGTGACCTTCACCTTGTCCAGCCTGGTGAGCGTGACCTCACTGTACTGGACAATAAAGGTACCTAACACAACTGTAGCAGGTGTGTTGTCTAGCTGTACAGGCTGTGACTGTTTGGCACACAGGATTTGTGTGCTATGTGTTACGCGTGATGTGTTCTGGCATAACGTATGCCTGTATGTCAGCTGCAGAGGTGTTTGCCGCTCAGGCAGGATGCTATTCTTAGGCTCCACGAATGGCCCAGTGTGTTCATGTGCTTGTATTGCTGTCAGTGTAGGTCTACATCAGACTGGTATTGTACTCACTGTAGAATTTCATGCCACCTGACAGGTTATGCCAGTACTGGGTTCAGAGTGCTTAGTCCCCAGTTTGGCTATGTGGTTCCATCTCATACATGTGTTGTACGTCCATGTGTAGGGGAGAGGGTTGACTATGTACATGTGGCAGCTGTGACATTGCCACATGACCCACATATTCCACAACTGTACCATAGAGGTGACTGACAACTGACCTTTGCACATGCTACCATAGTATTGTGATTGTCATGGTGATTAACAGCACATAGGGCCAATGGGGAACAAGGTACATAGGTTCATAGGTTCATAGGTTCATACTAGGCTATTTGCCCTAGGGCATTTATAAACCTAGCCAGAATGTGTTTGGCTGTCGCCATCCATTGTAAATTTATCTTGCTATGCCCTTTTTCGAGGTTAGTATACTGTGCCTCTGTCTAACAGTGACACAGAAGTGATACCCGGGGTAAACCTACGATGTCCCATCCACTCATCAAGATTCCTCTTGAAGAGAGTCAATGAGGGACTCTGCCTAACCTGGACTGGGATTTTATTCCAGAGTGAAGGGAGCCTCTGGGTTATGAATCTGCCCCTCCAGCATGTCCTATTTATTTCAGTGCTGAGGTTCAGGTCTCTCAAGCGTGTAGCTCGATGGGATTTGGATATTCTGAGGTGCAGCATGCCCATTAATTCTGGGTTTGACATGGCTTTATACATCAGGCACAGATCGCCTCTGAACAGGCGGTATGCCACTGAGTAGAGCTGGAGTTTCTTTAACCGGTCAGCATATGGTATCTGTTTGAGCACTTTGATCCTCTTGGTGAGGTACTTTTGGGGTCTTTCCAGTTGCTGCAGGTGTCTGGTAAGGTACATCCCAACAGGGGCATTGTACTCAATTATGGGCCTGATGAGGGATGAGTAAAGAGGCACGATGTCCTCCCCTGATCTAGATGTGAATCCCTTCATGATGAGGTGGGCTATATAAAATGTTTTTCTAACCACTTTGGCCACGCGGTTGTCAAATGAGAGATTGCTATCAACTTGGGTCCCCAGGTCCCTAATTACTTCTTCTGTACTTAATGGATTACCACCTATGTGGTACTTTGTGGGCACTTTGTTTTTGCCAAAGGGGATGACTATACACTTTTTGGCATTCAGCTTGAGGCCATGGCTCTGGCACAAGTTGTCTGTTTCTATGAGGCCTTTTGGAGGATGCTTGTGTTGGCTGGAGAGTCGATTATGGCGGTCAGTTTGCAGTCATCTGCGAATTTGGTCAGCCACAGTCCTTCCATGTTGGCCTGTACCTCCGATAAATATATACCGAACAAGACAGGTCCCAGGACTGAGCCTTGTGGGACACCACTTGTAACTGGTTTGGAGTCTGGCATGGCTCCAGCAATTTTAACCATGTGGGTTCTGTCCTTGAGCCAGTGTGCAATCCATCTAGTGACATAGGGGTTTATATTTAAGCTGGTGAGCTTCTTTAGAATGCCCAAGTGGGGTATTGTATCAAAGGCTTTTGCGTGGTCTAGGTAGGCTGTGTGGACCACCTTCCCCTCGTCAATGGCCTTGGTGACTGTTTCAAAGAAATCAACCAGGTTTGAGAGGCAGGATCTGCCCTTAACAAAGCCAAACTGGGTATGATCCAGTGTCTATAGGTCCCCAATATCTTTATTTATGAGGTCCATGATGATCCTTTCCATAGTTTTGCAGACCAAGTAGTCAGGCTTATGGGGCAATAGTGTCCAGGATCCGTTGAGGCACCACCTTTCTGTAGAGGGACCACTGTTGCTGTACGCCACTCTTTGGCCACATATCCTGTAGTAAGGCTGGGATTGAACAGTAGTTTTATGTTTGGGTGTAGCTCTTCTTGGAGTTCATGTAGGACACAGCCCAGGACACTGTCTAGTCCCATTGATGCAGTGTTTATTGCTTTGAAGAGGGCGGCTCTTACTTGAGCATCTGAGATGTCAGGGGGGCAGTACTCTGCTGGGATAAATATTTGCCCTTTCGGTGTGGAGGGGGGGAGAAGTTTGCGCTGAACCTGTCAGCTAGGATGTTGGCAATGTCTGTGGGTTTGGTGTTTCTATTGACATTTTGGACTACCTCTGAGCATATCTGGGAATTACCACCCAGGTTCCTAACATAACTAAAGAAAGCCTTGTGATGATGCTTAGTGTCCTGTGCAATTTTCTCTCGAAGCTGGCCTTAGACAATGTCATGAGTGCCCGTAGTTTTTTGCTAATACTGATCAGTGATGCCTTCCCTTTTTGGGATTTTGCTGTATCATTTAGTAGCTTCCTCCTTCTATTGTATAGTTTGTTTATGGCTGGGGTCCACCAGACAGGACGTCTGCCTTTGGAGGATTGGGTCTTGGTTTTATTCGGGATCGCATGATCCATGCATTCCTGAAGGTGTCCATAGAATGCGTTTATAGAGGAATCTGCGGTCTGGTCCGTATTTTCCACAGGCCCAGGGGCTTTGAAAGGTTTCCACCTCAGTTTTGAGGAGTGTGAATTTGCTTTAGAGAAGTTGTTCACTGTGGTTTTCTGGGCAGGGGGTGGGGTTGGGATGTGAATATCCAGTGAGATTAATTTATGGTCTGATCTTACCAGTGAGGGATACACTTCTGGTCTGGAGCATAGAGTCCCCATGTTGGTGATGATCAGGTCCAGTATGTTTTCCCTTCTTGTGGGAGTGGTAACAAGTTGTTCCATAGCATTTGAGTTCATATATTCTAGGAATCTTTGGGCTAGGGTGTTGGAGCTAGAGTCTTGCTCCCAGTCTATGTTTGGGTAGTTGAAGTCGCCCAATATAATGGTGTTTGGAGAGACCTTCATATTTTCCACTGTTCTCAGAAAGGCCAAGTGCGGTTCTTGGGTTTGGGAGGGTGGTCTGTAGCAGGCTATAACCTGGAAGGCAGTTTTACCCATTGTTAGTTGCACATGGATAGTCTCTGATGCTTGGTGCTTTGCCACCAACCTGGAGGTGTGGGTATCTTTGATGAATATCAATACTCCCCCTCCTTTTGTGGTTTGGTCCAAGTTTTGGGGGCTGAAAAGCATGGTATGAGGCATAACCTGGTAGTGCTGGGGTGCTCTCAGTAGCCCTGAACCAGGTATCTGTTACTGCACAGATATCGATGTTCTCCATGCTAAGGAGAGTTTTGAGTGCATGCATCTTGAGGTTTAGACTTCTGGCATTGAGTAGCATTACTCTTAGTTTCTTATCCCTTGTGATACCTATGAAGGTGGGTTTGTCATTTGAGCCTTGCCTAACAAAGGCACTATGGGAGTAGCAAGAGCCTTTGCCAATATCCAAAAGCCCAGGGGTGACAGGTGCAAGCCATCCCTAGTGAAGCAGGTGGTTCAACAGAAGATGAGTATGTGAGGGTGTAGTGCCTGTGATTAGTTAGCAGTGGCATATATGACTGCTCATGTGGACAAATGCCAGGTAAGTCATATGCAATGTGTCACAGGCAACGTACATGTGAACAGGACAAACAGTGACGTTCTGTCAAGTGAGACATGGACATACATATAATAAGCTATGCAGATGTCACTAGGAGTCCACAGAAGCTCTGTAACTATGCATTGCAGGTGGGATCAGTATTCCAGGGTAATTGCAAGCAAACATGCATGCAAACAAAGCTACAGTAAGCAGGGCTGCATGTAGTCCATTGTACAACAAACAAGCTGTACCACTTCCAGTAGGTAACACTGCAAATATGCAGGCACTATGCACATGTACATGGAAATACACAGGTCAGATGGCTAGGGTCCAGTCTCAGTGCACACAAGTATACAGACCATGTACCGTCAGGATGTACAATAACTGGATGGAAACCCATGTGCTCATACCTGCAGTAATACACATGTCAAATAACAGACAATGAGCCTTCACTCAGTGGTTCCATACTTAGTAGGATGTATGCTACCTGGCCTGCCACCACAGTATCCCTGACATGTATGGGGACTCTCCCTCCTGTGACAGTTAGTTTTGTGTGTTGGGGCTGTCTAGCATGGTATGCGATATGAGCTTGCAGTGCTAGGGTGCTCCTGTGTGTCCTGTACCAGTCGTGTAGTAATGCACACATATCAACATCCTCAAACATCCGCATTGCAGAGTCCAGTGTGGGCAACATGCCACTTGTAGTTTACATGTCCATCATTGCGTATTAATACTTTCATTACCTTATCCCCTGTGCTACCTATGTATGTAGCCTTCTGTTGACATCCTTACCACCAGTATGCCAACATGTGCAGATGATACACTATGATACTTACCATGGGTGTAGACAACAGTACATGACAATCATACCCTTACTGCATCAAGCATGCGGTGATATACCCACAATTATTTCAGCACACATTACTGTTAACAACATGATACTATTACTACATGTCTATGTAGTCACTCTGTGCATCAGCAACATGTTAACCTGTACCTGCACTGATGTTACAGATTGCAGGAGGTGGCACAGTTTCATCATATGCACAGGGTGTGAACTTGGTATGCCTGAGTCAGCCACCGATACCACCAATTGACATGTATGTGTATGTGTGTTGGTGAGGGACAGCAGTACAAGGTGGGGCAATGTTGATGCAGTGTGTGCGTGTATGCAGTAGCCCTAGGTGTTGTCAATTAGCATGTGTGTATGGATGCACACAGTTCCACCTCATGGCTGCCATATACTGGTGTTTGTGGACAGCCACAGACTGTACCTGCCAGGTCATACAGATCAGTGTCTCTAGCCACGGACACGGTACCTGTGTCTTGCAGGGGTGCTACGGACCGTATCCGGTACCAACCCAGACTGGGTACTGTCATCAGAAGCTGGTGTTCATTGACTGGACACAGATCCCTGTTGGGCCTGGCCAGAGCCATGTGCACGTGGTCTCCTGGGGTAGTCTGATGACAGCACAGACCCAGCATTGCTGGGGCTGCTGCTGGCACTATGGGGGCGGCCCTGTTGTCATCCGCGACGACTGCCAGCTGCTGCTGTTGCTGGCATACGCCCACGTTGATGCCTCAACCGTCCACCATCGCCCTGGCTCATGGACATGTAGTTGTGGAACCGGTCTAATATGTCCCCACAATGTCTGTCTATGACATCGGTGAAATTACGGATGGCAGCCGCAATGTCACGCATACTGTCAGTCATGGCTGTGCGACATGCTGTCAGCTCCCTCAGACCCTGTCTGGTGTACCATTCCATACGTGACTGTGCCTGCATGACAGCCCGAAACATAGCTGAGGTTGTAAGACCTCTGTGGGCATGTCTGACAGGGGCAGTATGCCCATGGATGCTCCCACGAGAACCCCTGGACATCTGTCTGTGTGGTACCATCTCAGGGCCATGCCCATTTTGTGGGAAGGTATATGCCACAGATACCACATTACCCTGGTCAATGCCCACTATATGCTGTCCATCACCTAGGGACATTGGTGACAAAGGGTGTATTGGCAGGATAACTGTGCGCATTGATGGGGTTGACAGCTGTGTACTGTCAATCGGCTGACCAATGATTGACCCTGGCATACCTTCCTGTGCCATTACACAGATGTCA
The DNA here is from genome assembly GCF_019279795.1 of Protopterus annectens. Taxonomy (NCBI): domain Eukaryota; kingdom Metazoa; phylum Chordata; order Ceratodontiformes; family Protopteridae; genus Protopterus; species Protopterus annectens. Next base: position 1,592,646,837 of record NC_056743.1, read on the forward strand.
TCATTATCAGTACCCATGGCACCTGCTTCAGATTCCCTGCTGCATGACACCAGAGCATCACCAGAACCTGTGGGAGGGAAACAGGAAACACAGTTTACAATGTCTACACAATATTACCAGTGAAGCACACATCCACACATGCACAGGTCCAGACATGCACATGTGCACACATGCACACATGCGCACATGCACAGGTGCACAAATGCACACATGCACACATGCACAGGTGCACACATGCACACGCACACATTCACACATGCACGGGTGCACAGGTGCACACATGCACACATGCACAGGTGCACACATGCACACGTGCACACGTGCACAGGTGCACACATGCACACATGCACACGTGCACCCATGCACACATGCACAGTTGCACACATGCACAGTTGCACAGTTGCACACATGCACACATGCACACATGGACACATGCGCACGTGCACACGTACACATGCACACAGTTGCACACAGTTGTACACTACTCAGTATGTGAGATATCAACACACAGACACAGACACACCTGCATGCATACACAGAGCACTACTAAGTGAGCCTAATATTACTATTAATATCAAGACTATTAAAGGTATTGTTAATACACATGCACCAGCATGGATAGGCTGCATTGCTGTTACACCAGAGGGACCTGCAGAAGTGAGGAAACTAATGTCAGTGGGAACAATTGTGCCATTGTTACTGAGTATGATACAAGTCAGTAGTAAAACAGTCACCTTTCACAGGTTAGCTGCTGATATTGAAGATATCACACTTGCACATTAAATACTATGATGACAGCTACAAACCAAGGACACACCTCACACATTCATTAACTACCAGTGTACACAACAGTCAACTATACATATGGCATATTACCTGCACGCTCATAGTCTTGCTGCTGCATGGCTCCAGCCTCCATCATAATGCATGTCTGCTGCTGTTGTTGTTGTTGGCATACTGGAGCCACTACACTCATGAGTAGTCCCTCCAGTCTGGTGAGTGGGGGATGTGTAGCCACCCCACCACCTGTGGCGACCTGTTGCCTGTGGATATCCGATGCACACTGATGTACATTTCTGATTAAATCACTGCAGTGATGTCGTACCTGCTCATATGTCCTATTATGCGTGCCTATGTCATTTACCCGACGGAACAGGTCTTGCCACAGTGCAGCCCTCTCCTGCTGATTCTGGCTGGTGCAGGAAAAGAGTATTACATAATCCCGCACCAGGCTCTGGTGTATCTCCTCATCCTCAGCTGTGGAGTAAGTTGGATTTCACGGATGAGCCATGTTCCTGAAAAAGGAAATAACCTGATATCAGCAATATATGTCAGCAGAATTTGGCACACATACTACACATGCTACTCGACTGTTATGATACGACATATTTCACATATATAGCATCCGTCTGTCTATTGGTGGATACACATGTAAATGGCCAGGTATCAGTGCTCAGCCAGCAACTGTGCAACAGTACCTGGCACACTCCATACGACATACTACCAAACCCCAGCAGTCAGAACACTGATTCAGGTCCAGAGCACCTCCTCACTCCGGGGGTTTGTGTCTAGGTACTGTATGGGCTACATCATCAACTACTGTGAGCTGACCACAAACTAATTGCCCTGGATATACATATCCCACCTCCACCACCAGCACAAACGACTATAGTGAATAACATTGCAAATGCAAACTTTACACTTTGTAACAGTGACATGGTATGCTTTCAGCCCACTGGGCCAGTGGAAAACACAACCCACAATGCTGACCCCTTCACAAATGCTTTCTACGGACATCTCCGAGAATGCATGGATCATGCAGTCCCATATATGGCCAAGACACTCCCCACAAAGGGACAGCATCCTGTCTGGTGGACCCCAGCCATAGACAGATTGTATTACAAAAGATGGAAGCTACTGCAAGACCGAGCATAATTCCATAAAGGGAAGGCATGTGTAAGCAGCACTAGTAAGGATCTATTTTCCCTCATACAAACATCCATGGGCAACTTTGAGAGGGAAATCAAGAGGGACACTACAGATAACCACAAGGCCTTCTTCAGTTATGTTAGCAACCTGGTCAGAATCCCTCCACTATGCTCATAGTTAGTACACAACAACAAATAATTCACTGAAACCACAGATATTGACAACATTGTGGCAGACAGGTTCAGTGCAGGTTTCACCCCTCCCTCTCCCCCAAAATAAGACATAGTTATCCCAGCTGACTGTAACCTCCCTGTCATCACAGATGTCCAGGTGAGAGCCGCCCTCAGGAAAGCAGAATACACAACATGAATGGGACCTGATGGTATCCCCGGTTGCATGCCACATGAACTCGACAGGAGCTAAACACACATATAGAAGTGCTATGTAACACTAGCCTGACTACAGGATATATACCTGTACACTGGTGCACAGCAGCAGTGGTTTCACTCCACGAAGGAGGCACCTCAACATACCAATACAATACAACACAATACAATACATTACAATACAATACTATACAATATGCTATTGCCCCTGGGACTACAGCAGCATACTGTTCTGCTACCCTGACCATTGTGACACATGTGGTGTGATGGTACCTGCTGCTGGCAAACAGTTACACAGGGTGACTCATATGGCATATTACCTGTCTGACTAACATTCAGCAGGGGTATGTGTGACATGTACTCATGGGGAGTCTTGCTTCTTAACACTGTGTGGTTTATTGCAGGGTATGTCTTATCTGTGGGTAGGAACCTTTACCTCCACATGTGCTCCCTATTGCAGTGGCACGGACGACACACAGCAGTCATTTAGGTTGTGGATGGTGTGAGGTGTTACTATGGTTGTTGGACATCTGTCATGGGTGTGACTTAAGTATGTAAATCCAGGAGTGGTAACCTCTATGTGGGTAGTATGTGTGTACTCTGTGGTGTTGTCAGTCACTGTGCATTGGTAATGTGTTTGAGTGCATTGCCACAGTGTTGTACATGTCACTGTGTCCTTCTCCGTATCTGTAGCTGTCATGTGAGGTACATACCATGGCAGCCATTATGTGGTGTGGAGGGGTACACTGACCTACATGTCCATAGCTGACACACCATGTCTGCTGACACATACCATGTGCAGGTATTCCAGGAATAGTGTGCCACTGTGAATATCATTGGGGGGACTATTGTACACATTTATGACCCTGTTCACCCCTGACACATGCAGTGGTGGGCAGCCAATCACATATCTGGTGGTTACTGGTGTAGGTGATTTGAAATGGGGTACGGTACTCCAGTTTTGACACTGGTGTTCACTCCATGCCTTTGTCACCAGGCACCTGTTTCAATACATCTGTACACATGT
>NC_056743.1:1593662678-1593695178 GCF_019279795.1 Protopterus annectens
AGGCACAAGTCAAAATGCAGTTAGTCAAAGGGGCAAGACAGGGAACAAATGCTTCTTAGGTAGATATTAGAAAGAAGGACGGGACAGAGGGACCTGGGCGGGCTGATGAAGGGATGGGAGGAAGATCACTGAAGATAAGGAAAATGCAGAGGCACTGAATGAACACTTCACTTCAGTATTAATTAAAAACGATGGAAGAGTACCATGGTGGGTGGGGTGCAGGGCAGAGTGCAGAAAGCAGTGGATTAACACTATTTTAGACAGGCAGGAGATGTACTGCACTACAGCAGTAAGGGTAGATAAAGTACAGAGATAAGATGGTCTGCCATCTAGGGTCTGCAGGAAACTGGCCAGTGACTGAAGAAGCTTTTGATGGAGATCTTCAACAGATCATTAAACAGTGCAGAAGTGCTTGAGGATGGGAAGGCGCTGCAAGATTGATACCTTGGTTCGGGGGGGGGGGGGGGCTTGGAACTAGATGTATATTAGCCTGACAACACTGGCAGATATGAAGTACAGGCTGCCTGCTTTCTTACAGGAGTGCAATCTCAAGGCCAACAAAGACAGGTTCATGACCAGAAGAAGTAATCAATCTAATCTGGTAAAATTTTGTGACTGAACTGCAGGAGAACTTGACAGAGAAGCACTACTTGAACTTTAAAAAGGCCTCTACCTTTGTCCCATAAAGGCCAGTGACAGGGAAATCTGAATTTACTGGGGTTAGGACCAACACTAAGGACTTTAGAATACTGAAAGGCAGAATACAGAAGGCTGTGATGAGAGAGGTAATATCAGGAATACGACTACTGGAGTATCACAGAAGTTGTACCTGTGTCAAATTTCAAATTTTAATGTTAATTTCAGATGTATCTGAAGGAAGAGAGAATGGGTTCAAATTCTTTTGCTAATGACACAAAGACAAAATGCAGCAGTAAAGAACTCGGGGAAAACAAGGAAGGTCTTGAAAGGGCTGACTAAGTGAGAAAAGGATGCAATTTAAGTTTCACTGCAGAAAAATGCAAAGTACTGCCACTTGGCAAGATTAACTGATGTGAAGTATCAGCTCAGGGATAGGAAATGGCGCCAGCAGAGCAGAAAAAGGAAGTGAAGCATTGATATGGGAGCAGCTAAAAGAAACAGACTTGAGTGTCACACCACTAGTGTTTAGAATGTTAAAAGTGCAATCTCAGGGGACAGAATCTATAGCATTGTGAAAGTGAAAATAAGGTTCCCAACAGATAAGGGTCTGCAGCTAAAACATCTTTCAAGCAGAGGAGATAGTCACCAAGAAAACTTGTTTTTCAGGGGGACTTCCAAGACGGCTGCACACTTAATTTCAGCTCTCCCAAAATGAAATAAGAAAAGTACAGTTTTGTACCTACCATAAATGTAGATGTTCGAGTGTAGACACTGCTGCAGTCATTACACTTGGGTTATCCTGCCGTCAGGCGGTTCCCCAGTCGGCCTGAGTTCCAAAGTCTTGGTCCGGCGTCGGTTGCTGTCGCTTCTTCCCTGATGTCAGTGCGCCAGGGGGATATAAGATGCAGCCGATGCCATTTTCTTCAGTTTTTCTTGCCCCAGATGTCAGATGCCCCCAAATAGGTAGGCCTTTGAAATTGCTAGTAAAATATATACTAGAAAAGCAAACAACCATTTTCAATTACCAGCAAATACTCCCTTAGGAAATAAGGGTAGAAGACCTAGGTACGTACCAGAAAGTAAGAGGGGAAGGAGGGAGGGTAACCTGGACTGCAGCAGTGTCTACACTCGAACATCTACATTTATGGTAGGTACAAAACTGTAATATGTTCATCGTGTGACACTGCTGCAGTCATTACACTTGGGTGGAATCCCAAAGCTGAGGTAGGGAGGATGGCTCTATAAGGCATTAGGGGTGGCTATAAGGCCCTGCAGCACAGCAGTGGCAAAGCCAGCTCTGGATTTGGAATTTAAAGGCAAATGGTAATGTTTGGTGAAGGTATGTACAGAACTCCAAGTTGCTGCTTCTAAAATATCCTTGGTAGGCACTCCTCTGAGGTAGGCAGTTGAAGTGGCTGTTGCCCTGGTGGAGTGTGATCTAATGCTGCTAGGTACAGGTTTCCCATGGTGGGTGTAGGACAAACTTATACAGTGAGCTATCCATTTTGAAATAGTCTGCTTTGAAATGGCTTTTCCCTGTGCTCCTGCAGCATATGCTACCAATAATTGCTCAGATTTTCTGAAAGCTTTGGTTTTGTCCAAGTAGAAGCATAACTGTCTGTGAATGTCTAAGGAATGCAGTAGTCTCTCCCCTTTGTTCTGTGGGTTTGGATAAAAAGTTGGCAAGTGAATAGTTTGGTTTAGAGCCACACTTGATACTACCTTTGGCATAAACGTAGGGTTAGTTCTTAAGGACACCCTGTCCTGGTGGAAGATGAGGAAAGGTTCCACTGCCATTAGTGGCCTGTAATTCTGAAACTCTTCTTGCTGATGTTATTGCCAGTAGCAGAGCAGTCTTCCAAGAGATGTATTTTAATTCTGCTGTGTTAGCTGACTCAAAAGGAGGTAAAGTTAATTTTTCCAAAACAAAGTTGAGGTCCCAAGTTGGTGTAGGTGCTCTACGGGGTGGTCTCATGTTTTTAGCCCCTCTGAGGTACTGTTTGAGCAAAGGATTTGAAAAAAAATTGGTGGATCCGTGTTGTAATGAGCAGAAATGGCTGAGGCATGAATCTTGATGGATGAGAAGGAGAGGCCCTTGTCCAGCATCTCAGTTTAAGTATTGAAGTATCTGAGGAATGTTTGGGACAAGAGGGTCAAGGCTGTGTGCTTGGTTCCAGGCACAGAATCTCTTCCATTTATCCGAGTAGGCTTTCCTGGTGCTAGGCCTTCTGGCCTCCAGAATGACATCCATAACAGCTTTGGGGAGAGGCAATGCTTGCTTGATTAAGGAATTTTCCATGCAGCTAGATGTAAGGTCTTTAGCTGGCTGTGAAGTATCTGATTGTTGTGTTGTGTCAACAGCTGTGGGATTTGAGGCAAAATCCAGGGTGGTTCTTGTGCTAAGTTCTTTAAGATTGGGTACCAGTGCTGGCGTGGCCAGTCTGGTGCAATCAGGATCATCTTTGGCTCTTCCTGTCTGGCTTTTATGAGTACCTTTGGAAGGAGAGGTAAGGGAGGGAAAGCGTATACTTGTAGTTTTTTTCCAGCTGAATGAGAGGGCATCCACTTTCCATGCTTATGGATGGTAGCTCCTTGTGCAGAATTTCTGTAGTTGGCAGTTTATTGGGGATGCAAACAGATCTATGTCTGGTTTCCCCCATTTTTGTGCTATCATTCTGAATAATTGTGGACTCAATTGCCATTCTTGAGGATCCATGATGTTTCTGCTTAGGTCGTCTGCCAGTGTGTTTTTCTCTCCTGGCAGGAATTGTGCCTGCAGATGAACTTGGTAGTTTAAAGCTGTGTTCCACAAGTTCATAGTTTGCCTGCAAAGGGGATAGGAGTGTGTGCACCCTTGCTTGTTTATGTACCACATAACTGTGGTGTTGTCTGTCTTTAGTAGTAGTTGTCCTGGATGTAGCAGGTCCTTGAAAGATATAATTGCATTTTGTACAGCTAGCATCTCTTTTTGATGTGGAGATGTCTTTGTTCTGCGAGCCACTCGCCCTGAATACATTTTCCTGCCATGTGTGCTCCCCAGGCGTAATCTGATGCATCTGTTGTCAGTGTCTGCCTGGCTGTGGGTTGAGTAAAAGGCTGTCCCTTGTTGAGGTGACAAGCTTGAGCCCACCACTGAAACTCCTGTTGTAGGCAAGGAATTAGTAGTATAACTGTTTCCGAATTTTGACAGTGTTGAGACCATACACTCTTTAGGTACCATTGTAGTTTCCTCATAAGCAGTCTGGCATATGGAATTAGTAGTATGCAAGATGCCATGCAGCCCAAGGCCTGCAGAATTTTTCTTGCAGGGAGTTGGGTCTTTGTTGCCATTAAATGAAAATACTAAGTCAGTTGTCCCTGCTTGTCTGGCGTGAGATAAGCCATCTGGGCCGTTGTGTTTAAACTGGCACCCAGGAATATTATTTGTTGTGAGGGGCACTAGTTTTGATTTATTTTCGTTTACTGTGTACCCCAGGCAACTTAATAACTTTTTTACGTATGCCAGATGCTTTAGAAGAATGTCCTTGCTCTCTGCTTGGATTAGGCAGTCGTCCAGGTATGGGTAAATCTGAATTCCTTTTTGCCTGCAAAATGCAATTACTGGTGCCAGGCACTTTGTGAAGACCCTGGGTGCAGTAGATGAGCCAAAGGCCAGTGCAGAGAATTGATAGTGCATTGAACCTGCTAGAAATCTGAGGTATCTTCTGCAGTTTTGTCTGATAGGGACATGCAGGTATGCCTCTTTGAGGTCCAAAGTCACGAGCCAAGCTTTCTTGCCCAGCATGGGAAGAAGCTGCTGTAGTGTCCACATTTTGAACTTCGGAATATCCAGGTAAGTGTTCAGAGAAGAAAGGTCCAGAATGGGTCTCCAGGCTTTGTCCTTTCTGGGAACCAGAAAGAGTCTTGAGTAAAATCCTTGTCCTTGCTCTTGTGGTGGTACCTTCTGAATAGCTCTCAAGTCCATGAGTGCTGTAATTTGTTTTTGAGCCTCTGCCCATTGATTTGGTGGCAGATTTGGCATTCATTTTAACCTTGGAAGAGTGTGGAAGTGGAATCTGTAACCTTGAGATATGATGTTGAGAACCCATTTGTCTTTGGTGATGCAATGCCAATTGTGATAGAAAAGAGCCAGTTTTCCTCCTAAGGGGGCTGCCAAGAGAGAGATGTTTGGCAGCTGTAGTGGGAAGTCATTGAAACTGTTTTTATAAGGTTGAGGTCTGTCTTCCCCTTCTTTCTGGCCTGGTGTACCCCCATTGTCGAGGTCTGTAAGGGCCTTGTGTCTGACCTCTACCTCTTGGACGTCTATATCTGCCCCTTTGAGGTCTGTCTGTGACTGGAAAGGACCAATTTTTTGTTGGCCAATTTCTGCTAAAACAAGGAGGTTGAACCTGTAAGAAATCTTTGACCATTTGCATAGATTTTGCCTTATCTTCCATCTTTTTTAATACCTCCTCTGCCTTAACTCCGAACAACACATCCCGCTGCAATGGTGCATCCAGTAATTTGGCCTTAACATGATCTGGTAGCATATGTTCTTTTAACCAAGCATGCCTTCTAATGATAGAGCCTGTAACTGCTGCTTTACAGGAGGCCTCTAAGGAATCAAAACCACATTGCAAAGTATGTTTTCCCAATTGTTCAGCTGCATGCAATAAATCCTGCATTTCTTTCAAATTGGGAGGATCTGAATCTGGAAGCATCTTTTGTTTCAACTGAGATATTAAAAATTGCTGATATTTTAGCATGTGAAACTGGCAATTCAAGGCTCTCATGGCTAAAGTTGCAGATGTATAAACTTTCTTGCCCCATCTGTCTAATGCTCTGGAATCTCTGTCAGAGGGGACTGGATTTTTAGCTGATGAGGCCTTAATCCCTTTGGGTCCCTGAGAAATAGTTTCAGGGTCAGCAACAGGGCTTTTGTATAGAAATTTGTGAGAGTCAGGGACTCTGTAATATCTATCTGGCTTAACTGGGGCTGGTGGTAAGAGTCAGGGTTTAAGCTGGATTCAGTGTTTACATCATCCACAATATCTAACACTAGCGGAATTGCAAGGGGTCTGTGTTGAGGCAATAAAAGGAAGCCTCTGAGCCTTTTCTTGGATTCTGAGTAATCCTGGCCTTCCCAGTGGAAATGCTCCCTCATGGTATGTAAGGTCTCCCCAAAGGAGTAGTCCTCAGGCGGAGAGGCTGATGGAATTGATTCCTCAGCATCAGAATCCTCATAAGGGGGTAAGGAATATCCTAGGTCTGAGGATGAGTCAGAGGAGATGGACACCTGGTCTGAAGATTCATAGTCTGCATCTTGTCTGGGCCTTTTATCTGGAGGGGGTTGGGACCCTCTGATCAGGGTGATTAGGTCTTCGGCCATTTTTAGCATTTGTTTCTTAGGCATGGAAGCCTGCCCTGGAGATTGCTGCTGTTTCTTTGCTTTTAAGGGAGGCTTTTAATGGTTAACTTGGTAGGTCTGAAAACACCCTCTGAAGCTGTGGATTGTTCAGCTACTCCGGTTCCCTCTGTAGGATTAAGTTTGGTAATCTGAAAACCAAGAGCGTCCGAAGGCCCAGCCAGCTCCAAGTGGGAGTCGGAGGCGGTCTGTGGTTCTATTGAAGCGGTCGTCAGGGGCTGTGTAGGCGCCTCGCTGGAAACCGGCGACCGGCCTAGAAGAGGCCTCGTCGTCAGTCTTGGGTCTCAGATGCCTGTCCTTGTCCTTGCGCTTTTTATGAATTCCGATCATCGGAAGTTCCAACGGCATGGTGTAATTGAATTTTCTGCCAAAATAATGTCGGGCAAAATCAAACCGATGTTTAATAGTGCGCTTGTTAAACCTAGCACAAAACCGACAATCAGTGACGTCGTGGTCTGGGCCTAGGCATGGGATACAGTAGGAGTGGAAATCCTTATGAGGTAATTTGCTTCCCACAAGAAATGCAATTATTAACTTTTACTGACATCGGTCTGAGGCAAGAAAAAGTTTCCCCAACGGGGTACTTAACTTTTTAGAAGACTTCGGTTCTGGATTCGGATTGAAAATCTCAGGAGTCGGCCGACCAGCATTGGCGAACTGCTTCTGCTTCGGGCACCGTGCGGCAAGAAAGACTGAAGAAAATGGCGTCGGCTGCATCTTATATCCCCCTGGCGCACTGACGTCAGGGAAGAAGCGACAGCAACCGACGCCGGACCAAGACTTTGGAACTCAGGCCAACTGGGGAACCACCTGACGGCAGGATAACCCAAGTGTAATGACTGCAGCAGTGTCACACGAACATCTGAGAAACAATAGCCAGCGATCTTGTCAGCTTCAGCAAAATTCAGTTACTGGCTAGTAAGCACACTGCCTGGAAAGAAAGTCAAACAGAAAATTTGTAGAGAAAACACTGTCTGGGAAGAATCCTGTAGCAGTTCAGCAAAAAACAGTTCAAGCGGAGTTTTGATACAAGTAATGGCTTCCAGTAATTTAGAGGAAAAATAACTCAAATGTACTCAGGGTTTATTAAAATAAATGAAACACTGAAAGAATAAAGCAACGCAAATAACAAAAGGCTGGAAATGGAAGAAGCTTTAAACAGCTATTCAGGTGAGCTGGTAACGCTGCAAAACAGAGGCTGAAATAAAGAAAAGACTGGCTAAGAATGAGAAAGCTCAAGAAGAGCTGTTTAAAAAAAAATGGCAGAATTAGAGGGCAAAGCATGCAGAAAATAAAATGAGACTTCCTGCTGTACCAGAGAAACTGTAGGAACTGACTGTATTAATTTTATATAAGCACAACTAAGTTACTGGACTGATATTCCACAGCAGGATTGTCAACTGAAAGGGCACATTGTGTGTATGCTCCAAACCTGGGAATGAGAAAGCAGTCAAGACTTACATTAGTAAAGATGCAAGCATATCAGCAGAAAGAGTTGATCCTGACAAAACTGGATAGATTGGAGACAGTAGAGTGTTTGTGGCAAATTGTTCACTGTACACCAGGCAGAAGAGAAGCAAATTTATCCCAGCACTCAGGGAATATCAAGCAGTAGGTATGAGATTCAAGCTGCTGCATCCAGCTCTCTCCAGAATATTTTATCCCTGTACTTTTGAAGTAATTTATTGATGCAGAACAGGCTAAGGGGGAAATACAAAAGTTTAGCAACAATGGGTGAGCCGTCAAACTCAGGGGGATTCTACTTCTCATTCTTCTAATGGTTAGGCTCAGAGAGATACTTTGCCAATGAAACCTCTTCCAATGTTCCAAAGGAAAATGCTTGAGAGACAGATAAAAGCACAAGTTGACTAGAAAAATGTGGAGTATCTGGACTTGAACCAGAGCCTGGGGCTGGGAGATGGAGATGAACAGGAAGAAGACCAGCAACCCTGAAATTAGTGAATACATTTGAGACTATACAGCATCAATGACATTTGTGAAATGCAACCTTATAAGAAAAAGTGGCTGAGAAAGATTGGATTTCTGTAGTCTTTGTTAAACTTTTTGGGGGAATAACAGGCATATGCCCAGCTTCATATCATTAATGTTTGGAAGGACACTAAAAGGTAAAAAAAACAGAGAGGGAAACTGAAAAATAACTTAAGTAAAACAATTTTTGATCTTAATATTTGTATAAAGTATTTTGATATAAATTGCATGTCATATAGTGAAGTATTTTCAGTGATTGTTGTATGTTAAATAGATAAAGTAAGCAGATTTTTTTTCATTTCTCTTTTACGTTTAAAGAAATACAGTCATTACAATGTAAAAAAAAAAAAAAAAAGCCTGGACCAAAACACATTTAAGTCCACAGTTTATAATCTTGGTTGTTGGGGTGGAGGAAGGGGTATAAAAGTGCACTGATTATAATATTAAAACATTTTCTATTACTTTTTGTGAGGTGAATGACTGGATTAATGCCCTTTGCTTACTCTGACACTTTTTTGCGAATGCAAATGGGTTTTTAAAAAATGAGAGACCACAATATAATAAATATTTTAAGCAAATAGATGTTCAGTACCAGTTAGGAGATCTGGAGCTGAGAGTAGCTCTTTATTTTGAGCATGTGTCTCCATGGAAACAAGTTGACTAAAGGTGAAGACAATAAACAGAGGTCTAGACATTGCTTACTGAGAGAAATATAACATTAAAAAGTACAAAGGAAAGCAGTTCAGTAGAAAATAAAGTTTGAAATTACCAGAAGTGAATATAAGAGAAGAACTTTTCTGGTAACTAAATACTTTAATGCATTTATAAAACAGTGTATAATTTAGTTTTATGTACAGCTAAAAGTTAATGTTTTCTGAAAACATACAACTTGTTTTTCACATCTGGAAGGGGAACACAAATAAGACAAGGACAGAAAGCAATTTGTGTAAGGAGGACTACAGGATGCAACAAGCTTCTTAGCATGGATAACCCTAATTTTAGGTAATATTTTGCCTTTGTGTGCAGCTGTCAATTTGGGACAATTGTTCCTATCAGGAGGGTTAAACCTTCACTATTTGAAGAAGTGCATAGTTTTGAGTGTATGTTTTAAGTTAACAGGTTATGGATGTGTTATTGTGTATTTGTTTTTCTTAAAAGAAAACGTCTTGTAAAATGTCACATAGGTTAAATGGAAACGACAAGCAACAACTGTATAAAAGATCAACCTGCCAAACATTAGTGGGTGCATGTAACACAAAAGCTGGAAATAGACATTTAAAAAAGCTGTCATATGTGTATAATGTGTTATGTATACAGTGTGTTATGTAATGTGTATAGCGTGTTATGTAAATGCGTATTGTTCTAGTATCATTAAATAGTTTGTTAGGGGTTTGAATCCTACACTTGACAACTGTATGAGTGTGTGTATCTCCTTGTAAAGGCGCAACCTTTTAAAGGTCTTTTCAGGCTTGCTAGTTGTTGCTGAAGCACCTACCAAGGGGAGAAAACGCTGAGAGAAAAGGAGCCACTTTTGTGATTTTAAGTATTTTCTTCTGATTTTTTGTTAAGTTTTACTGCTTTGCTGCCTACTTTTTTGCATGTTCTGGTTTGCTAAAGTTTATATCTGTAACAGTACTTGGAACACATCTAGAGCCTATTTACTGCATTTCCTGTGTTGCACTTAATTTAAAATCGTTTTTTTTTCTCTAAAAACTGCATTTTACCTGATTTTGGCCTAGCACTCAAGTGTGGGGTCATTTATTGCACTGTTGTGATTATTTTGCTGCTTGTGTATCTCTGCTATCTTTAAACTACAGCAAAAAGAAAAAAAAATCTTGCTTTTTTCCCACTTTCTGAAAGTTAAGAAAGTTCAGTTACAGATTTGCTGTTCTGAACTGTTTGGAAGTTTCTAGAAGACCAGTGCTTGCTTGGGCTAAAGGGAAGTCTCTGTGTTCACCAGTGGGAGTGGTTAACACTGAACAGCCTGCCTGTCCCTGGAGGAGTGGTTACTACCTAGAGGCTGTAGTTGTATTGGCCATTTTGGGTCAATTCTAAACTCCTTGATCTGTTCCTTTGAAAACCCGGCTGCCTCGTGGTTTTGGTGTCTTTTCAGGCTTGCTAATTGTTGCTGAAGCACCAACCAAGGGGAGAAAACGCTGAGAGAAGAAAAGGAGCCACATTTGTGATTTTAAGTATCTTCTTCTGATTTTTTGTTAAGTTTTACTGCTTTGCCGCCTACTTTTTGGCATTTTCTGGCTTGCTAAAGTTTATATATGTAACAGTAACAGTACTTGGAACACATCTAGAGCCTGTTTACTGCATTTCCTGTGTTGCACTTAATTTAAAATCGTTTTTTTCTCTAAAAACTGCATTTTACCTGATTTTGGCCTAGCACTCAAGTGTGGGGTCATTTATTGCACTGTTGTGATTATTTTGCTTCTTGTGTATCTCTGCTACCTTTAAACTACAACAAAAAGAAAAAAAATCTTGCTTTTTTCCCACTTTCTGAAACTTAAGAAAGTTCAGTTACAGATTTGCTGTTCTGAACTGTTTGGAAGTTTCTAGAAGGCCAGTGCTTGCTTGGGCTAAAGGGAAGTCTCTGTGCTCACCAGTGGGAGTGGTTAACACTGAACAGCCTGCCTGTCCCTGGAGGAGTGGTTACTACCTAGAAGCTGTAGTTTTATTGGCTATTTTGGGTAAATTCTAAATTCCTTGATCTCGCTCTCTTAAAACCCTACAACTCTCTTTTTGCGCAGTTTTGCGCACTGAGCAGCGCCGCCTAAACAGGTTTAAACTATTCCAGGCTCCACAAAGGCTGCTCTTCACTTTTTCCCTTAGCACTGTTCAAACTCTCAAAGTAATCACTCTATTCTCTTTCTAAAGCCCTGCACTTGCTCAGCTCTTATAAGGAAACACTAACTAACTAAAGCACTACACCCTCCTTGACTTCTCATAAGTATTAGGCTCCTGATTGGTCCTTCCTGATCAAGTGAAAAATCAGTTCCCTTCCCTAATCTGATCAGTAAAAAAACAGTTCCCTATATTAATCTGGTATGTCCAAGGGTCGGTTTCAAGGTTACTCTCCAGTCCAGCTGGTGAATCTGGGAATTTTGAGGCAATGTTACAATTGCCTTATGTACACAGTCAACCCTCTCCTCCTTCCAACAAACTCTAATACATGTGAGAGATGCAGTTACACAGCCAAACTGGAGGCAGAGCTCTCTCAACCCAAGACTGGCACAGTCAGTCAGGAGGAAAAGGTAACCATCCACACCACAAATCCAGCCTCGCACAGACCTATTGCATCTGCATACCCAACACATAAACACACAAAAACATACTCGGAGGCTCTAAATAAAAATCTGCCTAAAAAGTAAAGAACTCCTAAGCAGATATCCAAGCAACAGCCACCCCTCAACAATACCCACGAATCACATATCTCACAAAATCAGTGTGCCTCAGTGTCACAGCCCTTAAGGCCAAACAACACACCAAATACACTTGTTATAGGGGACTCTATTGTCCGGCACACTGACGTCCCGCTCACCAGACTGAACAAGGAGAAGGTCACTGTAAGCTGCCTGTCGGGTGCCAGGATCCGCCACATAATGCAAGCACTCAGGTTACTCCAAAGCAAGTACAAGTATGACTCCGTCATTGTCCATGCTGGTGTGAATGACCTGAAATGTACGTCCCTGGACTACATGAAGAGAGACATAGAGAAGCTCTCTGACTATGTAGCCCAGGCTGGTATGACCTTGACCTTGAGCATCTTGCCTCATAAAGAATGATGCCACAGTATAAAGACAAAATGATCAGTTTCAACAATTGGCTAAAGTATTGATGTCATTCAAAGGGGATCCAGTGTCTGTCAGCCTGGGATGACATGATCGACAAGCCACGTTGCTTCGCTAGGGACAGCTTGCACCTGTCACCCTTAGGCTTTCGTATACTGGCCAAGGCTCTTGCCACCCCCATAGTGCCTTTTTTAGGCAAAGCTCAAAGGAAAAACCCACCTCCATAGACAACCCAAGGATAAAAAAACTAAAGGTAATGCTACTCCATGCCAGAAGTCTAAACCTCAAGATGCACGCACTCGAGGCTCTCCTTAGTATGGAGAAAATCGATGTCTGTGCAGTAACAGAAACCTGGTTCAAGGCTCCTGAGAGCACCCCAGCACTACCAGGTTATAACTCATACGATGCGTTTCGGCCCCAAAACTTGGACCGAAGCACAAAAGGAGGGGCAGTATCTATATTCATCAAAGATACCTACACCCCCAGATTAGTGGCACTGCACGAAGCATCGGGAACCATCCATGTGCAACTAACAGCGGGCAAAACTGCCTTTCAGTTTGTAGCCTGCTACAGAACACCCTCCCTATTACAGGAACCGCACTTGGCATTCCTGAGAACACTAGAGAATATGAAGGTCTCTCCAAACACTATGTCATTGGGTGACTTCAACTACCCAAACATTGACTGGGAAAACTACTCAAGCCGAAACACCCTCGCCCAACGGTTCCTTGAATTTATAAACTCTAACACAATGGAACAACTGGTCACCACTCCCACAAGAGGGAACAACATATTGGACCTGTTCATCACCAACATGGGGACTCTATGTTCCACACCAGAGGTAAACCCCTCATTGGTAAGATCAGACCATAAACAAATTTCCCTGGACATCCATATCCCATCCCCACACCCAGCCAAGGAAATCACTGTAAAGAATTTCTCAAAAGCCAACTTTGCACTTCTCAAGACTGAGGTGGAATCCTTCAAAGCCTCTGGGCCAGAGGATAATACAGCCCAATCCGCAGAATCCTTTACAAATGCATTCTATGAGCACCTGCAGGAATGCATGGATCGTGCTATCCCAAATAAAACCAAGACTCATTCCTCCAAAAACAGGAGACTGCTCTGGTGGACCCCGGCCATAAATAAGCTATACAACAGAAGGAGGAAGCTACTACATGACACAGCAAAATCCCAAAAAGGGAAGGCATCTCTGATCAGTATTAGCAAGAAACTTCGATCCCTCATAAAATCATCAAAGGCCAATTTAGAAAGACAAATTGCCCTAGACACTAAAGATAATCACAAGGCCTTCTTTAGTTATGTCAGGAACATGGGCGGAAACTTCCAGATATGCTCTGACTTGTTGCATAACGGTACAAAATATACCGAACCTACAGACATAGCCAACATCCTGGCAGACAGATTCAGCGGAAACTTCTCCCCTCCTTTCCCCCCAAAGGAGCAAATGCCTATCCCAACTGAATGTAACCTCCCTGACATCACAGATGCACAGGTGAAAGCTGCCCTCTCCAAAGCAAAAAACACAGTATCTATGGGACCGGATGGTGTCCCAGGCTGTGTCTTATACGAGCTCCAAGAAGAACTGAACCCTCACATTAAGTCACTGTTCAAACTTAGCCTTACTACAGGATATGTACCCAAAGAATGGTGTACAGCTACAGTGGTCCCACTCCACAAAGGTGGTGCCACAACGGACCCCGGAAACTATCGCCCCATAAGCCTGACTAGTCTGGTCTGTAAAGCTATGGAGCGTATTATCATGGAACTCATAAACAAAGACATTGGGAGCCTCCAGACACTGGACCCTACCCAATTAGGCTTTGTTAAGGGCAGATCTTGCCTCTTAAACCTAGTTGATTTCTTTGAAACAGTTACCAAAGCCATAGATGAGGGCAAGGTAGTCCACACAGCCTACCTGGACCTCGCAAAAGCCTTTGACACAATACCCCACTCGGGCATCATAAATAGGTTTACCAGCTTAAACATCAACCCCTATATCAGAAGATGGGTTGCAAACTGGCTCAGAGATAGAACCCACATGGTCAGAATCGCAGGTGCCATGTCCGAATCCAAACCAGTTACAAGTGGCGTACCACAGGGCTCAGTTCTGGGACCTCTTTTGTTCGGTATATACTTCTCTGAGGTTCAGACTAACACGGGAGGATTATGGCTGACAAAGTTCGCAGATGACTGCAAACTGGGGGCCATAATCGAATCTCCAGCTGACACAAGCATCCTCCAAAAGGGTCTCTCAGAGACGGATGCTTGGTGCCAGAGCCACGGCCTCAAGCTAAATGCTAAAAAGTGCATAGTCATCCCCTTTGGGAAAAACAAGGTGCCCACAAATTACCACATAGGTGGTAATCCATTAAGTAAGTAATCTCTCCCTTGATAATCACACTGCCAAAGTGGTTAGAAAGACCTTCTATATAGCCCACCTGATCACGAAAGGGTTCGCATCTAGATCAAGAGAGGTCATTGTGCCCCTCTACTCGTCACTCATCAGGCCCATAATTGAATACAATGCCCCTTTTGAGATGTACCTTACCCAACACCTGCAGCAAATGGAGAGACCCCAAAAGTACCTCACCAAGAGGATCATGGGCTACAAACAGATGTCCTATGCAGCTCGACTAAAGAAACTCCAGCTCTACTCAGCTGCTTACTGCTTACTCAGAGGCGATCTATGCCTGACATACAAAGCCATGTCAAACCCAGAATTAATGGACATGCTGCACCTCAAAAAATCCAAGTCTCTTAGAGCTACATGCTCCAGGGACCTAAACCTCAGCACAAAAATAAATAGGACATGCTGGAGGGACAGATTCATTTCCCAGAGGCTCCCCTCACTCGAATAGAATCCCAATTCATGTTAGACATAGCCCCTCGCTGACCCTCTTCAAGCGAAATCTGGACGCGTGGATGGGAAATCGCAAATTCACCCCTGGGATCTCTTCTGTGTCCCTGCTAGACAGAGGCACAGTAAACTAATCTTAAAAGGGTACCTTCTGTGACCTACTTTACAGAGGCAAGGTAGGCTAATCTAATAGGGAGGCGGAAGCCAAATACACTCTGGCTAGGCTTATAAATGCCCTAGGGCAGATAGCCTAGTATCTACCTATGAACCTATATGTAAATCGTGGGAATAATAGCTTCTTATTATAATAGCCACAGTAAACATTATTTTGGAACATGAATGGCCTCACAGGTATAGACCAAAAAGGAATAGTACTGAATTATTTTTAGAAATGCAAAGTGCAATTAGCAATGCTGGTAAGCACACACAATGGCTAGAGAGAATGCCAAAAAGTAAACAGACTATGAAAACCAGTGGAAAAAGACAAAAATAGCAATGCTACAGGACTGATATTCAGTAGAGTATCAGGGAGAAAGGAAAAGGGGAGTACTTATATTAATTTCTAGAGGAGCTCTGATAGTTTTAGAACAGGAAAAAATATAGTAATGGTAGATTTATGGTAGCAAGGGGCTAATGGCAATGGAGGAGGGTTACACTGGCATGTATTTATATTTCACCTAAAACTGCTATTATGAAGCTTAAGAAATGTTTGGATAAATAGTCAGCTTTCAGCAGGGAATATTACTTCTAGGTGGGTCTGAAACTTGATTTTCAACAGCGAGAATGTATCAGGGATATGTAGAAGGGAAAATATCACAAAACCGGTTAGAGTTTTGAAGAAATTTAAGAAAATAGTTGGTATGGAAGACGTGAATTCAGTGGTAGGAACTTGTAGAAAATGTACATATTATTCCCCAAGGTACAATAATTTGGCTAGACTAGACAGAATAAAAAGTTATGTACTCACCATAAAGTACAGTTTTGTACCTACCATAAATGTAGATGTCCGAACAGGATAGCATCTGCAGTCATAACAAATGGGTTGTCCTGTCGTCAGGCAGCCCTTCGGTCGGCCGGATTCCAAAGTCTGGGTCTGGCCTCGGCTGGTGTCGCACTTCACCCAACGTCATCTCTGCTGGTCTTCGGGTATAAAGGCATCAGCCGACGCCATTTTCCTCAGTGTTTCTTGCCCCAGATGCCAGTTGCCCTCTTGGAAAGCTAAATTTTGGATAAATGCCAATGTTTCCAAAAAGGTAGAAGGCAAACACAAAAAATAAGCATGTATGTACATATATACAAACAAATACACCATAAGAGACCCCCCCAGCTAGCTATTAGGAGGGTAAATATCAAGGAGTACCACAGAGGGGAAGGAGGGTGGGTAATCCTGACTGCAGATGCTATCCTGTTCGGACATCTACATTTATGGTAGGTACAAAACTGTACTATGTCCTTCAAGGATGCATCTGCAGTCATAACAAATGGGTAGAATACCATAGCCAAACTAGGGGAGGAGGAAGAAGAATTATGGTGTAGTTAGGATCCCTTGCAATACAGCAGCGGCAAACCCTGCTCGGGATCTAGAGTATAGAGGTAAGTTGTAATGCTTGGCAAATGTATGCACGGAGGTCCAAGTAGCCGCCTCAATAATGTCCTTGGTTGCCACTCCTCGTAAGAAAGCTGTGGTAGTGGCTGTAGCCCTTGTAGAGTGAGGTCTTATGTTCTGTGGAATTGGTTTTCCATGGTAGGAGTAACAGAATCTTATGCAATTTCCTATCCATTTGGAGATTGTCTGTTTGGAAATTGCTTTTCCTTCCCTTCCTGTTGCATAGGCTACTAAAAGCTGGTCAGTTTTTCTGTTACCTTTGGTTCTGTCCAGGTAGTAGCGTAACTGTCTGTGTACATCCAAGGTATGCAGCAATCTTTCCCCCCTGTTCTGTGGATTGGGAAAGAAGGTAGGTAGGTGGATTGCCTGGTTTAGAGACACTCTGGATACCACCTTAGGCATAAATGTAGGATTAGTTCTCATGGACACTCTATCTTGATGGAAGATTAGGAAGGGTTGTACTGCCATTAAGGCCTGTAGTTCCGAACCCCTCCTTGCTGAAGTAATTGCCAGTAGGAAAGCAGTTTTCCATGATAGGTGTTGAAGATCTGCTGTTGCTGCTGGTTCAAATGGAGGAAGTGTCAATTTTTCTAGCACAAAGTTCAAGTCCCATGCTGGTAATGGTGGTTTCCTAGGAGGTTTTACATTCTTGATTCCTCTGAGGAACTGCCTGAGTAGAGGATGTGAGAAGACAGGGGGATCAAAGCTGTATTCTGCAGAAATAGCTGATGCATGTATCTTGATGGAGGAATAGGACAGGCCTGTATGGAGAAGCTCTGCCAAATACTCCAGGATGTTAGCAATATCTATCTTCGACACATCTTTTCCTCTTTCAGTACTCCAAATGACAAACCTTTTCCATTTTCCTGCATAGTTCCTTCTTGTTGAAGGTCTGCGGGCTTCAAGGATAATGTCTTTAACCCTTTGGGATAAGTCTGGGTTAGTTGCTGTTATGTGATGTTCCAGGCAGTCAGTTGCAGAGTTTTAGGTTTGGATGCATGATGTTGTAGTTGTTCTGAGTTAACATCAAAGGCATCAGGGTAGTGTCCACATTCTCCCCGAGACGTGCTCCTCAGCACTGGATACCAGTGTTGTCTTGGCCAATTCGAGCTATCAGAATTATCCTTGGACGTTCCTCTTTGATTTTCAGTAGTACCTTGTGCATCAAAGGAAGAGGTGGAAATGCATATGCTGTCAGGCCTTTCCAACTGAAGGATAGAGAGTCCACCTTCCATGCAAGTGGGTGGTATGTCCTTGTGCAGAATTTCTTGAGCTGGTGATTGAGAGGGGATGCGAATAGGTCTATTTGTGGCATTCCCCATTTCTTTGTGATGGCCTTGAAGATGTCCGGGTGTAGCATCCATTCGTGAGCATCCGAGGTAGTTCTGCTTAACATGTCTGCTAGGGTGTTTTCTTTTCCCGGTACAAATATGGCCTGTAACTGGATGTTGTAGCTCAGAGCCATATTCCAAAGGTCCAGAGTCATTCTGCATAGGGGGTATGAATGAGTGCCTCCCTGTTTGTTGATGTACCACATGACTGTGGTGTTGTCTGTTCTTATCATTAAATGGCCTTCTTTGAGGAATGGTCTGAAATTCTGGATTGCTAGTTTTACTGCCAGCATTTCTTTTTGATTTATGTGCAGGTGCAGCTGGTCTGGAGTCCATAATCCTTGTATGCATTTGTCCAACATGTGTGCCCCCCAGCCTAGGTCTGAGGCGTCCATTGTGATGGTTTGGCTTGCTTGAAAGTTGTGGAAGGGCAAGCCTGGGTTTGACTGGCATGCTTGAGCCCACCATAGGAACTCTTGTTTCAGGCATGGGATTAGTGGGATTTCGGTTTCTAAGCTGTGCCTGTGTTGAGACCATAAATTCTTTAGGTACCACTGTAGCTTTCTCATGTGCAGTCTGGCATGGGGGACCAGGATTATGCATGATGCCATGAAGCCCAAGGCCTGCAGTACTTTTCTTGCTGTTAGTTTGTTCTGCTTTGTTAATGCCAAGAAGTAAAGAGGAGTTGTTCTTGTTTTTCTGCAGTTAGGAATGCCATCTGTTTTACTGTGTCCAATTCCGCACCCAAGAATGTTCTTGTTTGGGATGGTATCAGTCTTGACTTTTTAAATTGACTGTGTATCCCAGGGCTTGTAGTAAGCAAATGACTCTTTGTAAGTCTTTTGTCAGCTTGCTTTTGTTGTCCGCTTGTATCAGGCAGTCGTCCAGGTATGGATAAATTTGGATTCCTGTAGCCTGCAATGAGCGATTACTGATGCCAGGCATTTTGTGAATACTCTGGGCAGTAGATAAGCCAAAGGGCAATGCTGAGAATTGATAATGCTCTGATCCTGCAAGAAATCTGAGGTATCTTCTGCAATTTGGTCGTATGGGGATGTGCAGGTATGCCTCCTTGAGATCTAGAGTTACCAGCCAACACTCCTTGCCCAGCATGGGAAGAAGTTGCTGTAGGGTCAGCATTTTGAATTTTGGGACAATGATGAATGTGTTTAAGGCGGACAGGTCGAGAATAGGTCTCCAACTTTTCTCTTTTCTTGGTACTAGGAAGAGTCTGGAGTAGAATCCTTTACCCTGTTCTGTTAGTGGTACTCTTTCCACAGCTCTCATCTTTGTCAATTGAGCTATCTGCTTTAGAGCTTCTGTTTTTTGATTTGGAGGTAGGCTTGGCATTCCTCTTTTTACTGGTAAGGTGTGGAAGTGAAACCTGTAGCCTTGGTCTATGGTTTGCAAAATCCACTTGTCTTTTGTGATATAGTGCCAATTTTTTTGAAAATAAGGCTAACTTTCCGCCTAAAGGTGCTGCTATTTGTTCCCTGGTAGGCGGTGTCAGAGCCAAGTCACTGTGATTGTCCTGTTGCAGTGGCAGTGGTTGTGTCTGTGCCTCGCTGGTTATTGCCTTGCCACTGGCGTCCTCTGTAGGCACCTCCTCTGGATTGATTTCTGCCTCTGGAACGTCTATTCCTGCCTCTCTGAGATTTTGAGGAGTCTGGAAAGGACCAATTTTTGGAAGGCCAGTTCCTGCTAAACCTTGGGGGCTGAACCTGTAAGAAATCCTTAACTGTTTGTACAGATTTTGCCTTCTCTTCCATTTTCTTCATTACTTGTTGAGCAGGAGTACCAAATAGACTGGCCTTATCCATAGGAGCATCTAACAGCTTTGCTTTAACATGATCCAGCAAGACCTGTTCTTTCAACCATGCATGCCTTCTTATAACTGTGCCAGTCATGGCTGATCTAAATGAAGCCTCCAGTGCATCATAGCCACATTTTAAAGAATGGTTACTAACCTGCTGAATGTTATTCACCATTTCTAAAACATATTTCTTATCTAAGGAGTCATCAGAGGACAGTTTCTTAGTTAACTGATCAAGCATAAACTCTTGGTATTGGATCATATGAAACTGACAGTTCAAAGCTCTAGCTGAGAGAGTAGCAGAGGTGTAAACTTTTTCCCCATCTCTCTAAGGACCTGGATTCCCTTTCAGAAGGAGAGGGTTTTGTTGAGGTCGAAGCTACTGCCTTAGGCCCCTGGGAGATAGTCTCAGGATCTGCAAGTGGGGCCTTGTATAGGTGGTGATGAGTGTCTGGTACCCTGTAAAACCTATCTGGTTTGGCAGGGGCTGGAGGTAAAGTATCAGGAGCAGTGCAAACATCATTAAATGCATCATCCACAACAGGCAGAACTGGAGGTATAGCTAAGGGCCTATGTTGTGGTAAGTGTAGAAAGGCCCTAAGCCTTTTTCTTGAATCTGAGAAATCTTGTCCCTGCCATTGGAATTGTTCTCTCATGGCATGTAAGGTTTCCCCAAAGGAAAATTCCTCTGGTGGAGAGGCAGATGGAATAGATTCTTCCGCATCGGAATCCTCATAAGTAGAAGAAGGAGCCTCTGGATGGCCTGTAATGTCTGAGTCATCCGAAGAATCATCAGAGGGCACTGGTTCTGGGGGCTCTGCTCTAGGTCTCTTTTCTGGAGGCTGAGAGGCCCTGTCTGGGTGAGATTGGGATCCCCTAATTAAAGAGATGAGATCCTCTGCCAGAGTAAGCATTTGTGAACTGGAACTGGGCCTGTGTGAGGGGGGCTTAACAGGCACTGATTTAGCAGTTTTGGCTGCTTTAGCCCTGGCAAAGGCCTTAATAGACATGGCTGCAGGAGGCCTAGCAGCACCACGTGCTGGGGTAGAGACATCCAAAGGGATGGTGTCTGATAATTCACTAGGAACCACATTAGTAGGCAAAACTTCAGAGGCCGATTCAACTAGGGTAGCAGGAGCCTCGGTAGTAGACATGGATTCGGCTGAAGATTGACCCGTTTGCTCGGTTTCGGCCGAAACCGAGACACTCGCGGTTTGCTTAACCGTGGTTTCGGCCGAAACCGTGGACCGCGAGTGTCGGTCTTTTTCTTTGCGTTTTTTAACAATTTGAGTAGTCGGAGGATCCGACGGCATTATGTACGCAAAATCTGAGCCGAAAAACTGTTCAGCAAACTCCGACTGACGTCTAAGCGTTCGTCGGTTGAAGGAAGCACAGGCTAAACAGGCTGCTACGTCGTGGTCTGGGCCTAAACAAGGTAAGCAGTAAGAGTGGAAATCTTTATGAGGTATTTGTTTCCCACAAGTTAAACAGTTATTTACTTTTTCTGACATCGGCTGAGGCAAGAAAGAGTCCCCAATGGGGTACTTAGCTTTTTAGAAGTCTTCGAAGTAGTATTCGGTAGTAGTAATCTCTGGATCTGACCGACCGGCACTTGCGAACAGCTTCTGCTTGGCACGCGGCAAGAAAGACTGAGGAAAATGGCGTTGGCTGATGCCTTTATACCCGAAGACCAGCAGAGATGACGTCGGGTGAAGTGCGACACCAGCCGAGGCCAGACCCAGACTTTGGAATCCGGCCGACCGAAGGGCTGCCTGACGACAGGACAACCCATTTGTTATGACTGCAGATGCATCCTTGAAGGACATCATTCCATCTGTGTTGTCCATTTTCATTCTTCCTCAATTGATTGATTCGGATCTGAGACTTGGATCTGATTCAGCCACTTCTACCAGATCACTGCATCCTAGAACTTTTAAGCGCCTCCCTTTACCCATAATGCCCCACCAACCTAACATACCTTAGATCAAGTTTCCTTCCCCTAGATATAAAAGGCCAACCTATAACTGAAATAACAGAAGCAGAATACAAATGGGAAGCTGGAGCTCAAATAAGGAACAGAGGTTTCTATACAACTCTTAGATCTCTCCAGAAAAGAGGGTGGGGAGTGGAGGAAAAATGAAAATGAACAACTCAGATGAAATGTTAATCTGATGTTGTCATTTTCATTCATTCTTCAACTTATGGTACAGAATCCCCAGATTTTGTAAGCTTGGGAGGCTCCTAAGGAAGGATATTCCAGAGTACTGCTGAGCAAAATGCCGCTCTGTTCCTAAAAATCAAATCCAACTTGTAATGAGCAATGAAAGTGTGGGGATTAGCCCAAGTAGCAGCTGTACAAACATCATCTAAAGATGCTCTGGACCACAAGGCTGAGGAAACCACATTAGATCTTATGGAATGGGCCGAAGGAGGTTTTGGTAAGGATAAACCCAATTTACCTTAGACAAAGGTTATACAATCAGTCAATCATTGGGCCAGTGTAACTTTAGAAACTGGACTGCCTAATCTGGTAGGAGAAAAGTAGACAAGTAACTGGTCAGATTTTCTAAAGTCTTTGGTTCTATGAAGGTGCAAACAAAGTTGACTATGCACCACCAACAAATGTAACATATATAGTCTCCTTTGTTTGAAAAATATGGAAATAAAACTGTGAGATTAATGACCTGCTTAATATTCAACTCAGAGGCTACCTTACATTAAAAAAAATGATTAGTTTACAATGACACCCTGTCTTTGTGAAAAATTAGATAATGAGGCTTTGAAGACAGAGTCTGGAGTTCAGATACTCTTCGAGCTAATGTAATAGGCATCAGAAAAATAGATTGCCAAGATAAAAAATTAAGGTCAACTTTGGCTGAAGGTTCAAAGGGAGATTGAGTTAAGGCCTGAAGCATTATATTTAAATCCCTAGGGGTGTAGATCTTTTAATGGAGGTCTGAGTGAAATAGCTCCCTTGAGAAAAGTCTTGCATAATTTAGAAGAGGCTAATGTAGAGTTATTTATGCCCATGTGGAAATCAGAAATGGCAGCCAACTAAACTCTACTAGTTGAAAAACTAGCTCCTTCGTTAAAGATTGAAGCTAAAAATTCAAGGGCTGTTGGTCATTCTAGTAGAAGCCTTATTGGAAGACAGCAAAATATGACAGACCAAGAAAGAGAGCATGGGCTGTCTAGCAATCAGTGGAACTGGAGAAACCATGTGGTCAGTTGGAGGCCTGTTATGTCCAGATGAGTCATGCCTGTCAGATGAGAGAGTAGTTCTGGAGTTGGATCCAGAATCCAGGGTGGATGTTTAAGATGAGGCCAGAGGAAAGGAAGTCAAATCTGATGAGGCCAAAAGGGTGCAATAAGGATAATTGTGCTCTTCAACCAAACTGCTTTCTGAAGAAATTTGGGAATTAGTGATGAATCTATAACCAGTTTAAGCATGACCTGGTCAACTGAACAAGGGTGACAGCTCTGCCATGGAATCCAAACCCTGTAGTATTAGATGAATTCTGGATCACTTTCTTAACTTGGGACTGCAGTGTTTAAGTGGAGGGAAGACAGGCTATCTGACTGTGTACAAATGAACATCTATGATCACTAGTCACTGAACTGGGATGAGTTGAAATTTGTTGTAATTGACTGTTATTCCCAGATGAGAACACAAAAGGAGCAAGTAGTCACTTGCCTGTAGTAGTCAATGCCTGGATGGGGCAAGTAAGGAGCCAGTTGTCTAGATATGGTAACACCTGGAATCCCAGCAGTCTAAAGTGAGCTGGTACCAGTGCCATGCATATGGTGAACACCCTGGAGGCTGTGACGAGACCAAAGGTCAGTGCTCTGAACTGGTAATGACTGGCTCCCAGCCAAAAGTATAGGTATCTCCTGGAGTGCCTGTTCATTTTGATGTAATAGTACAGATCCTGAAGATCTATCGAGCACATCCACTCATTCTTTGAAACACAAGCAAAATGGACTAAACCATGACCATCCAAAACTTTGTATATTGAACAAACTGACTTAACTTGCTAATATCCAGAAATAGTCTCATGTTTCCTGTCTTTTTTTTTGGCACTAAGAAGAATCCTGAATAAGTTCTAGACCCTCTCTGGTCTGGGGGACCTAGCCAGGCTCTCTGGTGCAGGGATAAATGACCCTAACTGCCTCCAGAGCTGGACAGTCAGGCCTGCCTTCAAAAGCACTGATGCAGCCTATCTGAGAAAGAATCTCTAGATCCCTGGCTCTTCGGAACTCCTCTCCCACACGGATGGTGTCTTCTAGTTGAGTTACCGCCTCTGTCCCTGGAGTAAATATCTCCATGTGAATCCTGTAAAGGACCCTGGGACTTTTCTGCCACCTCACTGGTTCGTAAAGAAGGGTCTTTGAAGGGTAGACAAACGTATGCTCATGGCAGACATGGTCTTTCCTTCTTGTTCATACATGGAGAGTGTGTGTCTAACCTTGAGACCAAACAGAGAAGATTTGCCAAAGGGCCCACAGATGAATGAGGATTTAAATGGTTCTGCAAAATCACATAAGCATATCCAGGCATGTCTCCTGATGGTGAGGCCTGAACCCACCACCAGTGAGGTTCCTTCTGCAGCATGGGAGATCAACCTCATGGACACATTTGAGACAGACTGGAGAGTGGCCAACTGAGGAGAATCTGTTTCCATCTTCAGAGGACATGGACCCAGAAAGAGATTGGGTAACCTCCTTGATCAAATCTCTTTGCAGTCTTGTAAAGTATGCCAAGTAATTAAGTAACCCAAGAGCAAAGGTTGCTGAAGCATAAACATGCTTCCCAAATATGTCCAGTGCCCTAGACTCTGTATGGGGAACAGACAGAAAAACTATGCTCTGCTAGTTGTAGCTGGAGCCACAACCATGGCATCAACAGGTACTCCACTGTTCCAGTGTGCAATATCTTTGGGGGGGGGGGCAAGAATTTTATCCGGTCTTTTAGGTATTGGCTCAACAGTGTCTGGCTCCTTCCATGCATGCCGTGAGACTAAGTCAATGAGCTTATCGGCTGTGGGGAACTCATCTAAGTAATAGATGGGCCAGACCTGAAAGCATCCAGGAACACTGATTCCTTCTGAGAGGGGGTATCAGAAGACCAAACACCTTTTTAATTTCAAGAGCTCCAGGATGTCACCAAAGGAGATATCATCAGGTGGTGATCTAGGGGACCCCTCTCACTCATCAAAATCAGTGTTCTCAGTGAGAGATTATTTTGGGGAATCTAAGTGCCTCATTTTGCACGTTCTCTTTCAAGGGACTTCTTCAGTGGGGTGTTCTGGGGTAGTATCGGAAGAGATAATGCCCTGATGGACTGGCTGGAGGCTTACTCGGGTTGGCTGTCCCAGTGGAAGAGATGGTTGAGGCTCAGGACACAGAACAGTATGTGGCAGGGTTGCCTGATCCAATAGGGGCAGGGATGTTTGTTCCCTAAAAACAGAGAAAACCCTCTGCACAATCTTGAAAGCCAAGTGACTAGGAGAAACAGAAATGGGTCCGAAGCTAAAATCTCTCAAACTGTCAGCTCCTGAAACCCTATCAGTGCTCCACCTGAGGAGGGAGTTGGACCTGAGCTACCCAGAGCCAAGACTCTGAGGGGAAGAGATGGCTCCAAAAGCTTCAGAGTTGACTCCAAGACCCTGGATGCGGCACTGATGCATCAGCTCTGAGAGTCTTTTGGCTCCAAAACACTCTGAGACTCAGCTCACAGGAACCATTGGAGCCAAGGAACAAACATTCTTTGGATTCGAAGCCGACACCCCAAGGGATTTCAGATCTAATGGCTCCAAAACAGAAGGATGGATCAAAAAATGGGATACCATAGGAGAAATGGACAGACGTTGGCTCCCAGGCCCAGAAGGGGTTGGAGCCAGGAGAAACCCCATTTGTATCTGCGCTGTGTGGAACTTCCTCATTAAATGTAAAAAAAAAATAAGGGAGTATCTAGATAATATGTATGAGTTTATAAAGACTGCTGTAAAGCAACTATTTTTTGATAATTCCAGAGCACAAGACCTTTAGCATGACTTGGGCAACAGAAAGTAGAAAGGGTTGCTGTGAAGCTTATGGAGCCTATAACAAGAAAAATAACTAGAGATTCTGTAGAGGGTTTAGAGATATTTCAGAAATTGAAATCAAAACACAAATGGAAATATTTATGGAAGATGTACATATGCCAAGGTAAAAGGTAGATGAGGCTCAGCAATTAACAGTTAAGCCACGAGGAGATGTGATAAAAACAGTGATATATAATCAATTTGCAGGAAAGTCTCCAGGAAAAGATGATATTCCTGTGGAAGTTTGGAAGCTAGGAGGGAAGAAAGTGATAAAGATGAGGAAGGTTTTGTTTAATAGTATTTTAAAAGGAGGGGGAAGCACCAATATCCTGGAAGAAAGCTGTAGTAGCTGTAATACAAACATTTGGCAACATTAATAGAACAATAACGTTCCAGAGGGAAGAAAATATCACTGTTGTTGGTACTTCTTGATGCAGAGAAAGCATTTGATAGAGAAAGCTGGGGTTTTATGAGTAGGGCAATGAAAACATTTGCATTTCCTGATACAATAATAAAGTTAATTAGGAAGATATATGATGGATTGGAGGCAAAAATTAAAGTGGGTGGCTTCCTTTCTGACAAAGTTGCATCTGAACAGAGGAACCAGGCAGGGCTGACATCTTTCTCCTTTGTTATTTGCTTTACATTTAGAGCTGCATGCAAAGAAAACACTGGAATCAGAAATTCAAGGATACAACTGATATGGTAATCAAGGAAAGTTGGTTTTATTAGGTACTGTGAAGACTGGTAGAGATGGGTGAAGGCTGCCAGCCTAGTCAAATAGAATTTGGTACATAATTCTATCATTTGTAAATGTGAAAATGTTGAATTTAAAACAATGTGGCAACATTGCCCTCTGCTGTAAAGAAAGCTAAGTCAAGCATTTCTTGTTGGTCCTTTGAAATTAAAATTATTTCATCACTGCCTTTCATGTTTACAAGTCAGCTCCAGTCCGGTTAGATGAAGGCTTCCTGCCTATTGTTTTAAGGCTAAAGTTAATGACCAGAATTTACATATGGAATGTCCTTTATTGCTCTAAGTGTAAAAGAAAATAAATGCAGTTTCTGTCAGCCTGGGAACACCAGAAAAGTGTAAAAGATGATGTAATGTTTTAGCAGAACTGCAGTTTCAATTTAAACAGTGAGAATCAGAAATTATTAAGTATTTTTGTCTGAACATCCAACTCATAGCACTGCCTTATGCTCTATGTAAGTAAGTTACTTTAGAAGTGTGTTTTCTTGTAGAAATAGCTAGGACTATAACGATTAGACTAAGTGTTTTTCTGTGATGTCAGAACTGTACTACTGATTTATTTTAATTATTTCTGTGTGATCTCTGAACACTGACTGTGTTAGTAGAAAGTATTGTCTGGTGGTTTTAATTATTTATTATTAAATATTTTAAAACCTTTTAATTGTGGCTGGTTTGTGTAGAGATATGTTAAGCTCTAGAGTACATTGCATATTTATAGAGTTTACTGTCCAGGTCACTCCAAATAAGCTTTGACTGTTTAGTCACATCTACCAACTGGATAATAATATTGTACAGTAATAACTGGACAGCCTTTTAAGGGCCTTTGAGTAGCTGATAATTATTAGTGGGTGGTGGCAGCTGGTACTACCGTACAGTCTGTGAGAAAGGGGCACAGCTGGAGAACCTGTGCCAGCCTTCCCCAGGAGTGTCTGTGTGGTTGTATAAACGTGCATGTGTGTGTGTGTCAGCTACTTGGGCAGGGACACAAAGCACTGGTTGGACAGAGAGGGTGCTAGATGTTTTAGCCTGCCCACTAGGCTGAGATCTGGACCCTATAGCTGTGCCAGTGGGGAGTCTTATTGGGGAGCAAGGGAGCGACCAGCCCCGGACTGATTGTGATCTCTGTGTGCTCTTAAGGGAAACTACACTTTACTGGGTGTATTTGTTATCCTTTCCTCATATATGACACGCCCTCTCTAGTGTTAGTGGTGAGGACTGAGGCTCCTTGATTGCTGGGCCAGGGCATGGGCGTCACAGGTACAAAATAATATGGTCTGCAAACAAAACCAAATTGTCATTTTGGGATATAAAATTAATGAAGATAAAACAAAGGTTATAGCTGTAAACTAAGTACCTAAAATTAATTGGTCCAACGCTATTCATATTTATGGGGATACAATAAGATGAAATATTTAGAAGTATGGATTAAAAAGGATTCTGTTATGGCAATTAAAGATATGCGGGAAGACACTAAACAAAAGATAGTACAAAAACTGAGAAACTGTAAACTCTTGTTTATACATGTGGATAGTAAGATATAAGCAGTGAAAATTATTTTAGTCCCTTTAGTTTTATATACAGATCAGGCATACTTTTATTAAACAGAGGAGAAGTTCTGGACAGTAATTGATAAGGAGATGAAGGATTTTATCAGGGATAGGAAAATGGCAAGAGTCAAGTGGGATAGGTCGATCATTTCAATAGAATAAGGTTATTAGAATTACCTTATATGAAGGGATATTTTAGAGCTATAGAGTTATGTCTCATATACATAACACAAGCAGAAAGCTATAATTCAAAGTGGAAAGGGATGATGATAAAGCGTGTGGGGGGGGGTATTCAAGAAATAAGGAGAGAGTGGCATTTTGGATATAGATCCTTAAGGAGATGAGAATAACAAAAGCCCCTCAGATTATTATATTCACAAAGTAGCAGAAAGTGTTCTAAGAACTAAGCATACAAAAGAACGGAGAAAGGAGTTTTGTTAACTGCAAGTATGGGTACAGAGAAAAGATACGCAAGAGGGAGTGGAACATACTGGAAAAACTGACAAAGGAACCAAGATATTGGGAGAAAATATCTAGGGAGAGAAGTAAAAGAATAGGAAGAAGCCAAGAAGACATTTGGACTGCAGGCTTGATTCTGCCTTCCCTATCAGGGACTGATATGTATTGGCTAAGAGAAAGGGATAAAAGAATCTTAAGCGAAAGACCTGCTCTGGTAGACTTTGTAAATGAATTTAGAACAGAAGCTGCTGTTAAAAAAGGAATAATTAGCAAGACATATATAATACTACACAATGATTAAAGGAGTCAATCAGAGGAGCTTGGGAAAG
The DNA here is from genome assembly GCF_019279795.1 of Protopterus annectens. Taxonomy (NCBI): domain Eukaryota; kingdom Metazoa; phylum Chordata; order Ceratodontiformes; family Protopteridae; genus Protopterus; species Protopterus annectens. The sequence continues at coordinate 1,593,691,310 of NC_056743.1, forward strand.
ATTGGGAAGTGAGATTGGATAACCAGTTCTAAAGGAAACAATGGAAAGATATATGTATGCCTCCGACATACACAACAAAGTGTAGTATATTTACGATTTTTCTTTGAAATGTTTGCACAGATATTTTTATAACCAAAGTAGACTCCAAATAATTTTTCCTCAAATGTTGCAGTTGTGAAGTAGAAGAAAGATGTAAGAAGGAACATATGCTTTGGGAGTATAATAAGTTAACAGACTAAAAATTCCCTGCACAATACTCTGTGAGCAAATTGGTGTAACTAAGGAAATTATTTTTTTTGCTGGGTTACATAATTTGAACTGCCTAGATCAGTGATATCGAACCTTTTGGGCTCAGCATGTCACCCCCCCCACATATTCATGTATTAAAAAAATACAGTCCAGTCATGTGTGCTGCTATGTATTGTACTACTTTTAAAAGTAATTTTCAAATGAAATGAAAAAAAAAATATGAAACACACTGTATTTGATTTCACATCAATTAATGATTTTTTTGTTGCTGAGTTTTAATAGATAAGTGTAGGGTCACACATTTATTGTATTTTTGTTCATTCAGTTTCTTTGGTAACTTGGGTGTTGGTGAACGCTGGTGTGTCACCCTTGACATGGGTGTCATAGGTTCACCATCACTGGCCTAGACGTAGTAAGACCTTGTTAAGTTTAATTGTGGTGCCTGTCAAAAAAGCAGTTAATAGAAAATAGAAATCAAAACCTACACCAACTATATATAAAGTATTGAATATTATAACAGAGATAAAAAATGGAAGTCAGATCTTTAGAAAAGGGTAGGAGCAAATTACACTGAAAGAAATGGAAACTGTAGGAACAATGCATGCAGAATAATGTTTTTAGAGGAAAAGCGAGGTTGGAATTGATCAATTTATGGAATCAAGTTTCACAGCCACCAAACCAGACAGTTTGAATAGATGACAGGCAAACCAGCTAGTCTTAAAGTTCAAGCTTCAAAAAGAAGGGGCCTTCACAGGTGAGAGAGAGTATGCAGAATATCTTCAAAGATCTGCTGGAACAGCAGGTACTGTGTCACAATTCTGCATTCAAGATTACAACACACAGAATTGTCAAAACCATATACCTTAACTATGGAATAAGCGACCCCCATATGGCAGAGGTGATCACAAAAGTCAGGACTATCTTTAATCTCATGAGGAGCACTGGATACCTTTTCACCCACATGGAGATATTTTCCACTTAGCAGAACAAAACAACATACACCAGAAAATCATTACTATGCAAAATTGGTTGTCCCCATCTTCTTTACTTGTGCCCCCCCAGCACAAACTGAAATCATGCAATGAAATGGTTACTTCTAAAAGACTGGAATTAGATAAGTGAACACTCAATAAAAATGCACACAGATGGAACTACAATAATACATACGAATACTGGATAATCAGACACAACTATGCTGAAGAGGACGAAAAAAGTTGTCCCATTAATCACTGGCTTCATGCTTGACACGTCTTCCTTAACTGCTACTCTCATCAATCCAGGCCGCAGTCCATATAATTTAACTTAATTTTCCTCCAATTTCCATAAATGCCTGCAGTCAAATCAAATTCCTTCTTGATTTCCAGATCTATCTCTCTGACTAACAAATGGTGCCAAAGCTATGATCTTAAACTAAATGCTAAGAAATGCATAATTGTATCCTTTGGGAAGTCAACTATCCTGGCTAATTACTATGCTGATAATACATTCCTAAGAGTCGACCCAGTGGTCAGGGATCTGGTCGCACAGTCAGCAGCCTTATCTTTGACCACCATGTGGCCACAGTGGTGAGGAAATCTTTTTATGTTGTGCAACTTATAAGTAAGGACATGGCATCTAGATCCAAAGATGTTATTATTCTGCTGTACTCTGCCCTTATCAGACTAATCAGAGAGTACAATATTCCCCTTGGTAGGTACCTGGTTAAGCATATACTGCAACTAGAGTGACCTCAGAGGTTTCTTACAAAGAGAATACACGGTGTAACAAACCTGCCTTATGCAGAGTGCCTGAAAGCCTTTTCCTTCTGCTCAGTCTCCTACAGATTACTATGGGGTGATCTATGCTTGGTTTACAAGGCATCAGCAAACCCCACAGTTATGAATCTCTTGCATATTCATAATTTAAAGAGTACCAGAAATACAAGGTTTAGGAACCCGAATGTTGTCTGTGACTTCAACAAAACATACTGGAGATGTGTTCTGGAGACTGTCCCTCCTATGGAACAGGCTTCCCCCATCAATGTGAACTGAGTTTGCTTATTACCCAGTTTAGGCACAACCTAGACCAGTGGATAGGGAATAGAAAATTTACACCAGGCATGGCACCCATGTCCCTTATAGACAGAGGTAACTTATAAATGCCTGGTTTTCAATGTCCTGTTTGGATACAGGACAACATTATTCTTTAGGGAAGACTTGGCTAGGCTTAAAAAGTATTATGTGCAAGTACAGGATCCTGGGGACAACTGTGGTGGGATAAAGAAATAAACAAAACAGTCTAGGCATGTGCCTTTCATACTCCCTCCCAAACATAACTACATCATCATCTTTCGGCTTTTCCCGTTAGGGGTCGCCACAGTGGATCATCTCTTTCCATTTCTTCCTATCCTCTGCATCTTGCTCTGTCACATCAACCGCCTGCATGTCCTCTGTCACCACGTCCATAAACCTTATCTTAAGCCTTCCTCTTTTCCTCTTACCTGGCAGCTTCATCCTTAGCATCTTTTTCCCAATATACCCATCATCCCTCCTCAGCACATGTCCAAACCAATGCAATCTCGTCTCTCTTGCTTTGTCTCCAAACTGTCCAACATGAGCTGACCCTCTAATATACTGATTCCTAATCCTATCCATCCTAGTCACACCGAGTGCAAATCATAACATCTTTAACTCTGCCACATCCAGCTCTGACTCCTGCCTTTTTGTCAATGCTACTGTCTCCAACCCATATAACATAGCTGGTCTCACTACCCTCTTGTAGACCTTCCCTTTCACTGTTACTGGTACCAATCCTTCACAAATCACTCCCGACACTCTTCTCCACCCATTTCACCCTGCCTGTACTCTCTTCTTCACCTCTCTTCCACATTCACCATTACTCTGAACTGTTCATCCCAAGTACTTAAACTCGTCCACCTTTACCAACTCTACTCCCTGCATCCTCACCATTCCTCTACCCTCCCTCTCATTTACACACATATAGTCTGTCTTAGCCCTGCTGACCTTCATTCCTCTGCTCTCTAGAGCATATCTCCACCTCTCCAGAGTCTCCTCAACCTGATTCCTACTCTCACTACAGATCACAATGTCATCTGCAAACATCATAGTCCACGGGGCCTCCTGTCTGATCTCATCTGTCAACCTGTCCATTACCACTGCAAATAAGAAAGGACTGATCCTTGATGTAATCCCACCTCCACCTTAAACTGATCTGTCACTCCCACTGTCACACTACCCTCGTACATATCCTGTACCACTCTTACATACTTCTCTGCCACTCCCAACTTCCTCATACAATACCACAACTCTTCTCTAGGCACCCTGTCATATTCTTTCTCCAAGTCTACAAACACACAATGCAACTCCTTCTGACCTTCTCTGTTCTTCTCCAATAACACTCTCAGAGCAAACATTGCATCTGTAGTGCTCTTGCCTGGCATGAAACCATACTGCTGATCACTAATCATCACCTCCCTTCTTAACCTAGCTTCTACTACTCTTTCCCATAACTTCAAGCTGTGACTGATCAATTTTATCCCTCTGTAGTTACTGCAGCTCTGCACATCACCCTTATTATTAAAGATAGGTACCAAAACACTTTCTCTCCACCCCTCAGGCATC